>NC_044051.1:1860797-1915797 GCF_902167405.1 Gadus morhua | reverse complement strand
TTAAGAGGCGTTAAGTTGGGATGATTGACGAGCCGGGACGTTGTCCTGACGACGACAACGACGACAGCAGCCTCCCCAGCGCCTGGTCAGGGAGACGGGACCCCCCCCCCCCCCCCCCCACCCGCGAGGTCAGCTGGTCCCTGATCAGAGGGACGGAGGCTCGGAGGTTGGAACGGACGGAACCAACGGAGAAGGGGAGGCCGAAGCGTGGGGGAGACGGCGGGGTGGCGGTGGTGGTGGTTGGGGGGGAGGTAGGGGGGAGAGAGGGGGGGTCTGTGCGTCACTCTCCGGGCCGTTCGCTCGGCCGCCAAAGCCCCGTCATTCCGGAGACACGAGAGACAGACAGACAGACAGAGCGCTGAGGAAGACCGCGGGGAGAGGGAGATCGAGGGGGTGAGGAGGAGGGGGGAGAGAGAGAGAGAGAGGGGGGGGGAGGAGGAGGAGGAGAGGGTTAGACACACCGGGCAGGTATAACTGCGACATATCAGCTCAACGCGTCCGCGGGTCACTCCAGCTCATCGGGATGCAGCACCATTTCCTCTCTCTCTCTGACTGTCTCTCTCTCTATGTATGTGTGGTCTCTCTCTCCTTCGTGCTCCCTCACTCGCTCTGAATATGACCTTCCTTTCTTTGTGTTCTTCCCTGTTCTTCTTGCCATTGGGGTATTGCACTGTGTGTATATTTTATCATAGTCTATTTTGCTTTGCAATTATCTCTCAATCCTTTGCTTTGCAGTGTGTTTGAATAATTTAGCTTAGTTGTTTTTCGCTCTTAAATCTCTCTCTGTCTCCCTCTCTCTCTGTCCCTCTCTCTGTCCCTCTCTCTCTCGTGCAGATAGTGCACCTGATCCGTATGCTCTCCTGCAGTTGTCAAGGATGTATATCTGCTAGGCATGCTGCATAACTAGAAACACACACACAAACACACACACCATGCCACACAAGCCACCACCACACACACAGAAATACAGGGTAGGTGTACAGGGTAAATACCTTGAATGAGATCCAGATCATGCAGCTATGTACAGACAGCTGATTGTGCTGCAGTTTAGAATTTCATTTCCTCTCCGTCGGCTAAGCTCCACCCCCCTCTCGCTCCCTCTATGACTCTCTCTCTCTCTTCATCTCTGCTTCTGTCTCCCCTGCCCCCCTAGCTCGCTCTCTCTCCCCCTATTTGCGCGCTCTCTCTCTCTCTCTCTCTCTCTCTCTGCTCCCAACACTTCGATTAACGGTGTGTTTGTGTGCTGCGCTGTTTACCGGAAATGTCTCACCCAAAGACACCCTCACGCCACTTTCCCCATCTCTGTGTCCTCACACACACACACACACACACACACACACACACACACACACACACACACACACACACACACACACACACACACACACACACACACACACACACACACACCTTTCCTGGAACACCTGAAAAACAATATTCCACATCTCAGTTCCACAATCATCACAGAGCTCATGTCCTGGTTGTGTTTTATCCACTATCATTTTAAAATATCATTTTGCTCAAAAATATTATGCCGCAACAATGGAGACTTGGGCAATGCACCCAGGCTCCATTCAACACGTTCCTCCCCCACTAAGTTACATTAATTAGTTAGCTCGACCTACCGCTGCCAGCTATCGCCCTGAGGGGCGGGACTATGGAAAGGAACTCAGAGGGAATCAACGTCAAGTCACTTCCTGTCGTCCCTGTATGCTTTGCTATCCCCGTGAGGCCTACCAGAGTTTATGAAAGACCCAGGCAAAATTAATTTATGGATTTTAAAATGTTTTTATTGGTATTGTTTATAAAACCTAGTCATCAATTCTAGGGTTGGAAACAGCATCCATATCAAAGGTTTGTTATTCATAGAGGCGGTCCGCAATTCAGAAATAACAGGCTGCTAAATGCCGCAAATTGACCAATCAGAATAGAGCATTCAACAAAGCCGTGCGTTTAACAATGGTGATGTTCAATCCACTTAGCGTTGCCAAGTGATCTGAGGATAAACACTGCCATGTTCTGGACGAACTCACGGCAGGTAGCGAACACCGACAGACAGGAAGGTGTGTGATGACTCACCCCCCCCCCCCCCCCCCACACACACACACACACACACACACACACACACACCACCACCACCACCATCGGGATGGAGGGGGGTTGGAGGGGATGGAGGGGCTCAGAAGAACTCTGAGTATCCCTCGTGCCTTTGAAGCGGTCGCTAGGCAACAGAAATCTGCCCCAATAACATTAAAGGCAAGCTGGATGAAAGTGCGGAAAGATCGGAGAGCTGAAACAGATGAATATGCGTGCGTAGCGCAACACCCCTGACAGCTAAGCCATGTGTCTCAGCTTAGTCGAGGCCAGTGGGTACAGCCACAGCTAAAAGCTGCCCAAATCCCCCAAAAACATTATTAAAAATAGAATACCATATTCTGTTAAAAGCATGTGAGGGCCTGGCTTTCGTTCATTTTCGGGAACAAAGTTATGCTGTTATTTTTAATAAATGTTAATAGTGATGTTATATTATTTCATATTTCATGTATGTGGACATGCATACATCTGATTTTGGGTAGGCCTATACCAGATCTCATATTGGAAGTATTCATGACCAAGACCTAGATCATATAATGTCTTCATGCCATTCACTGAAAGATACGTTTTCCTGAGATATCTGGCCCCTGCTCATCTGCAGAAGAAACCTGGCAAGTTAATAAATTATTGCAATGGTCTGCTAATAGATTATGAATTAGTAATTCGGGGAAATTCTGGATCTAGTTTCTACCCCCAAGAAAAAAATAAAATAAACAAATATATAATGATATATATATATATATTCATTTTGATATTATTGTTACATAATAACATAACAGAGATAATAAAATAAGGGGGAAATAAATAAAAATATATACATATATAAATGTATATATATGTGTACATAATTAAGAATTCTATATGAAATGACAAGAACTTCTAGTCATACCCCCTCTGCTCTGCCTCACTGCAATACTAGTTATGTAAAGGTGCTTGGACGCGGATGATGACTGTGCATCCCGGAGGATGGAGAGAGAGAGAGAGACGGTGCAGCGTCAACCACCAGAACGCCTCGGAAACAAACCGCTTACATAATGTAAGCGGCACCGGGCTCTGTGGGGGGCGGCCACGGAACGTAATGACAGGGGAATGGTCTCATTTAGTACAACAATGTGTAATGGAGGTTATGACGGGGTTAAACACAGAAAAACACATAAACACGTACACCCATTTTTTTTTTTTTTTTTTTTTTACTGTTTTAGCAAACACTGGAGGCAAAGGCAAATTTAATAAATGAATTAATGAATGAGTGAATGAATGAATGAATGAATGAATGAATGAATGGACGAATGAATGAATGACTGATTGAATGAATGACATGTAGACTTCAAAGGATTGCAGACTGAACGATGGGACGAGTTGAATAACATGTATCATTTGCTATATTGTCCAATAATAATGTCAGGGAAAGGCTTCTCTCCTCTGACAGCTCAGCCAGCTGCAGTATGCACTTGAGAGTGTGTGTGTGTGTGTGTGTGTGTGTGTGTGTGTGTGTGTGTGTGTGTGTGTGTGTGTGTGTGTGTGCGTGCGTGCGTGCGTGTGTGCGTGCGTGCGCATGCGACCATGATAGTATGTGTGTATGGGTGCATGCATCAGTGTGTGTGTGTGTGTGTGTGTGTGTGTGTGTGTATGTGTGTGTGTGTGTGTGTGTGTGTGTGTGTGTGTGTGTGTGTGTGTGTGTGTGTGTGTGTGTGTGTGTGTGTGTGCATTCAACCATGAAAGTGTGTGTCTGTCTGTGGGCACTCCAGGCACTGAGATATGACCTGGATTTATCCGTACTGTTGCAGATTCTGCTCATTAATAAAACACAGCAGCCAGTGGAGCCGAGTGGGGCTCATTACCGCTCACCAGAGAGGTGAATCGGGAAATAAAAGGTATCACTTAATGATTGTGGGACTGCGCAGAGAAAGAGAGAAATTTAAACATGATGGTTAATGGTGAGTTAAGCAATGCTGTTTTGCAACAAATTGTGTTCTACCTAATGTGTGCATACCTGGGTGTTTTCAAACACCTTTCAGGCAATGCCAACTGCAATGTATTGCACGGTCTATGTATAGACCTATAAGGTAGTATTCAAAGTTATGCAAATAAAAATGTGTTAATCGTATCTTTGCTTATACAAAAGCCACGCAAATCAATGTTTGCAATTATATTTGTAGTTTTTTTTTTCCAGGTTTGTACTATCATAATTGGGCGACGTTGCGGTTTTGATGCGTGTGTTTGATAACGCGTTTTCTACGCGAAAACTACAAATACGGCAAGCGATAAGACGATCCACTTGTCAATTCCCATTAATTCCCATATAAATATTTATTTGAATCAGTTTGTTACCTTGGGTGGCACTCATCACCTATTTAAGAACGGAATAATCATTATTAATAATTTACAAAATGATTTAGCAATCGCTTTTCCGTAGCTATTTTGTCTCAGAGTCACCCGTAGCTGCGTGTTGGCAGGTTGTTGCGTTGTACACTGAGTGCATTTCCACGTATAATACCGGCTCTTTAAGGGCTTCAAAATGGCTCGATCCTACGATGACGAGTTGCAATACTTGGAGAAAATTGACAAAACCTGTTGGCGGATAAAAAAGGGGTTTGTGCCCAATATGAAGGTAGGAAACTAATAAGAGGCTAGCTCTTTAGCATTCGGCCAAAGCTGGACCTTGTCAGCTGTTCTTTGCGATCATCGTATCAAATAGGCGTATAATTAACATGGACGTCATACAGTATAGTTTATATGTACAGGTCGTAAATTGACATATCATTACATGTGTTAGTTAGAACCAGTAAACCCTATAAGAGACATGTGACCTGCCCTGAATTAATCACTATGTTTCTAGCAATGATCAAATCAGGTTTCTGACTGACAGCTCGTCACTTGCTGTAGGTTGAAGGAATCTTCTACGTGAACGGTCCCCTTGAGAAGCTGATGTTTGAGGAGCTCCGCAATGCCTGTCGGGGAGGAGGTACGTGGCAGGTTCGGCTGTCATACACCATGTCAACAAAACGCTAATATCATACAATCGTGTATATGACAATCTTGCGTGCGCTATTATTTCCCAATAGGCTTTGGTGGTTTCCTCCCAGCTATGAAACAGATTGGAAATGTCGCCGCACTGCCCGGAATAGTGAACGTATGTGGATTTGAATGCCCATCCATACCCTTATACAATGCACAATGAATCCGCAAGCACAAGTTGGTTTATGTCTAACCTAATGTTGGCCGATCTTCCCCAGAGGTCCATCGGTCTCCCTGACGTTCACTCCGGGTACGGCTTCGCCATTGGAAACATGGCCGCCTTCGACATGAGTGACCCCACCGCTGTTGTGTCACCTGGCGAGTCATGGCGTTATTTGATCGTTTCATATTCTTCTGTATCTTAAATCTTTAAGACAGCTTTCAATCAAAGCACACAATACATATTTCACACACAATGTCCCTTGGTTTTCGTATGCTAATGTTCATCTGTCTGTCTGTCTGTCTGTCTGTCTGTCTGTCTGTCTGTCTGTCTGTCTGTCTGTCTGTCTGTGTGTGTGTGTGTGTGTGTGTGTGTGTGTGTGTGTGTTATGTGATTGGCTCCCTGCAGGCGGCGTGGGGTTCGACATCAACTGCGGCGTGCGTCTGCTGCGGACCAACCTGGACGAGGGCGACGTGCAGCCGGTGAAGGAGCAGCTCGCCCAGGCACTGTTCGACCACATCCCCGTGGGCGTCGGCTCCAAGGGCGTCATCCCCATGACCGCCAAGTAAGCCCCATGACCCCGATCACCCTCCCCCCCAATTCCCTCCCCTCCCCTCCCGCGGAGGGGAGGGAATTGGGGGGGGGGGGGGAGGGTGATCGGGGGTGGGGCAGACTGCGTTCTGATAGTGGGTATAGTTGGGTCCGTCTCATAGGAACATGATAGATGATAGGTTCAGGTTCCAATGGCTAAAGGTAGAGCTACGGTTGGACGTTGACGCAACACAACGACCACGCAGACGCTTCGACGCGGTCGTGAGCCTGTTTTGGTTCTGCGTCGGGTTTTAGTGAGCGGACCAATCACAGCCCTTGCAGGCCTAGCTAGGGCAGTAGAGAAGAAGGATTGGCGGTCTCTCACTTCAGGGCCCTTCTGTATGTAAGAGCTGTTGTTTATGTCCCATTCTGCTGGTTCCCTGAAACTGATTCCGAGGACAACACATCTATAGCCAAATTGACACATTTATTTAAGATAATTACAGGATATGACGAGCAGCAGACTGTACCTCTTAGTGACGAGCCATGTACAGTGTATTCAGTTCAGCATGTCTACTGGGAATTATAATTAATAATTAAAGTGTGTGTGTGTGTGTGTGCGTGCAGGGACCTGGAGGAGGCCCTGGAGATGGGCGTGGACTGGTCCCTAAGGGAGGGCTATGCCTGGGCCGAGGACAAGGAGCACTGCGAGGAGTACGGCCGCATGCTGCAGGCCGACCCCAACAAGGTCTCCTCCAAGGCCAAGAAGAGGGGCCTGCCGCAGGTACGCCCGCCCACTAGCCTGGCTGTGGCCAGACCGAGCTCCATCGTAGATCACACGTCCGTCTGGGGAAGAGGGGCCTGCCGCAGGTACGCCCCCCCACTAGCCTGGCTGTGGCCAGACCAAGCTCCATCGTAGATCACACGTCCGTCTGGGGAAGAGGGGCCTGCCGCAGGTACGCCCCCCCACTAGCCTGGCTGTGGCCAGACCAAGCTCCATCGTAGATCACACGTCCGTCTGGGGAAGCTGCTGTCCTTTTCTTCAGCATAAGAGACGTGATCAACGGGCCTAGTTCAACTGACTCTGTACGCGATTGGCTGCTTGCCGTCGCTTCCCTGTCGTCATTGTGTTAAACCAGCCAATAGCGCGCCAGGGGGGGGGAAGCCAGCTTGGTGATTGGCTCTCTGTAACAACGTATTGGAAGCAGAAAGAAATGTTTTGCTCTTCTCCAGACCCTTCTGCAGGGCGGACTCAAATCGCCGGTGGAACGGCCTGGGGGTACCCAGTCGAACACACCACCACAACATGTACATTTACATTCAGGGCATTTAGCAGACGCTTTTATCCAAATTGACTTGGAATAATAATAGGGTTACGGTTAATAAGTCCATTTGTAAGAAGAAAGAGAAACAACAATATATCTCTGTCGGTACAGTAAGGATGTTCATAGAACAAAGTACCAAGCGCTAACTATCACTAGGTTAACCCATTCTTTGTATACAACAAAAGTAGCTAGGATAAGTTGAGAATTCTGAATCTATTCCAGAATAGTGTGTTTTCCTTTGTGTGTTTCCATTATTGCGATCAGGTGACCGAAATCGTATGCATCCCTCTCTGTGTATAATCTGCTTTCAAATTTGCCTTAATGCCTGGGTGGCCCACAGCAGAATGAACTAGATTCTGAAATTAGCCCCCCTGGACTGAGTTGGGATGTTGACCCAAAGAGTCAAAATTAAAAAGACTTCAACAAAAATGTTGAAGTCTCTATCCAGTAGTCGAGTATAAGCAAACCGAAAGGTGATAAGTAGGGTTGGGTATTGCCAGATGACAAAAATACCTCAAAATGAATTAACCATTTCATAGGGCAAAAAGGGAACACACCATTGTATAGTATTGTTCCTGACTTGAGTGGGGATCAGATCATTCAGTTTATCATTGGTGACAATGTGACACAAAAGTGTTTTTTCTCGTTTTAGATGTTCTTTTCTTCAACTCAAAATGAATATGCCATATGTTGAGATGTTTTGTGTACCTATAAATAATTATTACTTCATTGTGAAAGAAAAAAAACACCTATGGATGCGGTTTGTAATTCATAGGCCCGTGATCAGGATACATGTATATGTGCATGTATATGTGCATGTATATGTACACTATATGTCCCTATAAGCAACCCCAGCATTGATCCATCCCCCAATCCCCCCCAGCTGGGCACCCTGGGAGCGGGCAACCACTACGCCGAGATCCAGGTGGTGGACGAGATCTACGACGACTACGCCGCCAAGAAGATGGGCATCGACCACAAGGGCCAGGTGTGCGTAATGATCCACAGCGGCAGCCGCGGCCTCGGCCACCAGGTGGCCACAGGTAGGCGGGGTCACCACGCTCGTTAGCCCCGTTACCACACCTGTAATACCCAGAATGCTTTGGGGTGATATATTAGTACCGTGGGGACATATAAAGCTTCCCCCGTAATACTGAAATCATGCAGACACTTCGGTTAACTAGTCGGTCCATTAAATAAGAAAGCTACCATAGTAGGCTGCATTAACTATTAACTACTTACTAGGTGGCCACAGGTAGGCACCCCACCTGCATTACCCAGAATGCTTTGGGGTATTATGGTAGTATGATGGGGACACTTTGGTTAACTAGTCGATCCATGAAATAATAGGCTGCATTAACTATTAATTAAATAACTTACTAATTAAGGGTTATTGGGTTAATAAAAGGGATCTGGATCTACATACGCCCACGGTCAACATAAAAACTATTTAGACCTTGTTAAGTTTCTGAGTTGTAACTTGTAACTTGTAGTAACATTGTTGTTGATGAATTTAATTTACAAAAGGTATTGATAAAGTAAGACATGGGGTTGGGGTTATTAACCATGTGGGATTATAGAAAACATGCATTCACGGCACAATCAACTTCCACCAAGTGACCAAAGGGTTTGTGTCCGTCATTGGTTGAAGACGCCCTGGTTGCCATGGAGAAGGCGATGAGGAGGGACAACATCGTGGTGAACGACCGGCAGCTGGCCTGCGCCCGCATCCACTCGGCCGAGGGCCAGGACTACCTGAAGGGCATGGCCGCCGCCGGGAACTACGCCTGGGTCAACCGCGCCTCCATGACCTTCCTCACCAGACAGGTAGACACACCCCCCCCCCCCCCCACTGACAACCAACAGGAACCAAAAAAAGTTTGGTTCCTGTTGGTTGTCAGTTGAGGTCATGGGTAGGTAGGGAATTTATTTTATTTTTTTATTATTTTTTTTTCCAGCGGCAGCGAATGATAGGTAGGTTGTTTTCATTTAAAAACGAGAAAATTCGCTCATCCTTGTACAGAATGAAGAGGTGCTGTACCAAAACTTAATTATAGTTTGCATCAAAAAGTTTTTTTTATTTATTATTATTTTTTTTTATATAAAGCTCATAAAATAATTTGGGTCACACATAAATTGACAGGGTCGGTCGGAAACCGGAACCAAACAAAACATTTTTTTAGGCCTAAGGTGGGAGTCAGACCAGCATGCCCGCCACAGATCTGTTGCGTCAGCGTTCAAACTGATGAGTCATCGTTTGACTTTAAAGCTAGATCAGGCAATTTATTTAGGACGTATTTTTGTGGTCATATTGGTTGAAATCCTCTTAATATCCCGACCCGCACACGCCCGGCCCAGACGCTCATTGCGCGTTCGGTTGGAGACTTTCAAACGATAGCTCACTCGGGCTGGACTCTCCAAACTAACCACCCTGGCTTTAAAAGCATGCTGGGAGTGGACCGTCCCACGTCTTGCTTCATTCACTGCACTCCTAGCAGCAGCACTCAGTAGTCGGTAAGCAGGAGGAGAGGAGCAGTCAAAAACAGGCATAGCACTCCCTTTGAGAGAACGTCAGTGCCAGTGACTGCTGCTGCAGTTGTTATTGTACAAATGACAATAAACTGTGTTGAATCTTGAATCATAGCACCCCCCCCTCTCCTCCGTCACCCCCTCCGCCCGCAGGCCTTCTCCAAGGTGTTTGCGACCACGCCCGACGACCTGGACATGCACGTGATCTACGACGTGTCCCACAACATCGCCAAGGTGGAGGAGCACATGGTGGACGGCCGGCCCAAGACGCTGCTGATCCACCGCAAGGGCTCCACCCGCGCCTTCCCCCCGCACCACCCGCTCATCGCCGTCGACTACCAGGTGGGGCTTTACCTTCTGAGCACCAGGTGGTTTCTGAGCATTTTGAGGCCTAAGGCAAACGCCTCCATCTCAGCCGGGAATCCCATGCATAGCGGCGTATTTTAGGGATTAGGAAAACTGTTAATTGGATTCATCGTTGGCAATCTTCAAAATAGTTCACACGGAACTATAGTTCTTTCAAAGGAATGACGGATAATACACAAACCATATCGGAGCAAATCAAAATGGTACTTTTAACAACTTTGTTGACCCGCTCCCTGGCCTGGTCATGGCCTCAGATTAGACGAGGGGTACTTTATTTACCCCCAGACCGGTAAGTCAGGGTTAGGGAGATGCTTGAAAACCAACCCAATGTGCACGCCTGTACCTGCCTGGAGACCCCCCTGGTTGGAGAGCCCCCTGGTTGGAGAGCCCCCTGGTTGGAGAGCCCCCTGGTTGGAGAAGACCCTGGTTGGAGACGACCCTGGTTGGAGAAGACCCTGGTTGGAGACCCCCTGGTTGGAGAGCCCCCTGGTTGGAGACCCCCCTGGTTTGGGAGCTGACCCTGGTTGGAGACCCCCTGGTTGGAGACCCCCTGGTTGGAGCCCCCCCTGGTTTGGGAGCTGACCCTGGTTGGAGACCCCCTGGTTGGAGAGCCCCCTGGTTGGAGCCCCCCCTGGTTTGGGAGCTGACCCTGGTTGGAGACCCCCTGGTTGAGGACCCCCTGGTTGAGGACCCCCTGGTTGAGGACCCCCTGGGTGGGGACGCCCCTGTGGCCCTCGGAGGCTCCGGCGCTAACCGTCCTGCGTTCTGTTGTCCCTCCAGCTCACAGGACAGCCGGTGCTGATCGGAGGGACCATGGGGACGTGCAGCTACGTGCTGACGGGGACGGAGAAGGGCATGACGGAGACCTTCGGCACCACCTGTCACGGAGCGGTATGACCTTTACATTATAATAATGGATTATATTAATTAATTATGGAGCGGTACGATCGTTTACACTATTCTGTTCTAAAATAAGACTTTTATGCTTGCTTTAGCTTTCTGCTAAATCCTAAATACATTGCACTTTCTACAATGCATTTATTTTATTTATTATGTTTGACAATGTGACAATGTTTTTATGTGAAGCACTTTGAGTCTGCCTCGTGTATGAAAAGTACAATACTACTACAACTATTACAATAAATAAACTTGCCTTGCCTTCTTCCTTTCGGTAGAACTTTATAAAAGCTCTTGGGTTCCACCATGTATCGTTAAGCAGGCCATCCCTCAGCTGAAAGAGTGTCCCACTACAAACCCTTCAATCAACAAGCATTGAACCCGTGTTGTCTTTTTCGTTCCAAAGGGTCGTGCTTTATCCCGAGCGAAAGCCCGTCGTAACTTCGACTTCCAGGACGTGCTGGACAAACTGGCTGACCAGGGCATCGCTATCAGGGTCGCGTCTCCCAAGCTCGTCATGGAGGAGGTAGGGGCATCGATGCACTGCAGCTTAGTCAGACGGTCCTACACACGTTTCTGTTTTTCACGGTTTTCTTAACATTCGTGTGTCCACAGGCTCCCGACTCGTACAAAAACGTCACAGATGTCGTGAACACGTGCCACGACGCCGGCATCAGCAAGAAAGCCATCAAACTCCGGCCGATCGCGGTGATTAAGGGTTGAGGAGGCGGTCGCGCCTCTACTGGGAACTCTATGCACATAAACCGGGACGTTTGGGAGGAGAAGCGGCCGTCTGGTGGTGGGCACAGCTCAAGGAAAACTAAAGAACGGATGGGAAAAGGCCTCTAAAGACTGATGTTCAAACATCCCAAAGAGATGTTCTTTGATTTTGGTTTTATTCTTAAACTTTATTTTGAAAACTTTTTATTTGAGCGGAACAAAATGAAGTCCTCCTTTTTTTTTTTCTGTATGTGTAGATAATCGATCAATGCCATATTGAGAGCGACCTCGCCTTATAATAAACTGCTTGGTTACAGCCGATGCAATCCAAGATTGCAGTTTTCGTGTTCTTCCCCTACAATCAAACAAACTTTTTGACGCATGGAGCTTAATCGCGTCTTAATTGAACGCGAATTACAATAATTATCAATGTTCCAATGAGTTGATTCCTCCAGATTATTTAACACTTTATTGGTACTCAGATGGTCGAGCAGAAGAGTTCATTGCAATATCAAAAACCGAGCCAAACCTTACCGTCCAAATGAATTCACGTGCCATGTTGTAACCTCATCGTCATGAACCCCTGCAAAGTGAGCATCCATCAAAAGAAAACTGATATCGGCTAATCTAGTCAAACCTATGTACAGTAGCTCCAAGGTGGTTAAAAACTAGACATGTGGTTAAGACTCAAGTACTCCTGTGTTTGCATAAGACGTTTAAACTTGCAAAGAGCTTTCTATTAAAAGTACCCACTGAAGCACTTCTCTACCTGCTGTGGTAAGACAGGACTTCAAACAAGCTTATTGAATGGTTCGAGGAAGGAGGGGGGGGGGGAAATAGTCTTTGAATCCGATTCCATGATGTGCTTGAAAGTTTAAAAGATGACTAAGCAGCCTAGTCCACTGCAGCATATGAATAGCCCGTCAATACCACTTCAAAGCAGTTGAGTGCAGGTGGCGGAGTGGGTACAGTTAATAGCGGTGGTTATTTCAGGAGCAATTAGAGTTCATGGATGTGTGGTTATTTCAGATGCACTCAAGTGTGTTGTCTTAAAATTACAGTTGAGTGTGTGATCACAGCAATGCATGGAGGTTTTCACTCAGAGCATAGTGCTGCTTTGACTAAGTAAAAGGTTTACAAGTGAACCAGGATGTAGATGAGTAGCAGGTGATACACTACGGACACGTAAAACTAATAAACAAAACACAATTAGATCCCAAGGCAGCACTGATTGGTGGACCCTCAATACCTACATAGCGTTCGATGAAGCACCCTTTTCTATTGGCTGCAAGTTGACCGGTAGCTTCACAGTATTGCATAATCCTTTCATTGAGAGTCCTGACAGCGGTAGAGATTGAGTCTACTTGGTGGATATTAGATACAGGGCCAACCGGTTCAAGTTTCGGACACTATTTGCATTAGTAACATTAGTTGATGAGAATCATTCCTTTTTCACCCTGCATTTCTTCTTTTTAAAAAGCTAAACCTCAGCAATGTATTTACATCGTATTCTCTTATTTACATTTTAGTTCCATCGTTTTGGGTTACCGTTTTCCCACCCCCTGGACCGACGCATCGACCACCAGGTGCGGTTTGGTCTCGAACCGTTCACGCGATAGATGAGGTGGCTGATGGGTAAGAACCGTTCTGGGGCTACGCCATACAGGAGATAAACAGCACATGGATATCTACAGCTGACCCCCGTAACAAAAATAGAATTGTCAAGCGATCAACAAGGGGGTCGGAACAGGGAAATGAGATGTCAGAAGGCTGCTGCTGCATTTGCAGGACAGAAAGTTTTCTTTTTGTTTCTTCCATAAATCGGTGTACAATAATGACCCGGGATCATTAAGCTCGGAGCTCCCAAATTATGTCACTCGAAACTAAACAATTTCTCAAGCATTCATCAGCATAAAAAAAAAGGAACACACATTTCATAAAACACAGTTCAGCCCTTAAAAAAAAAATTGAAATGTATGCAAAATGATTCACGTGGCACCAAACCAGTCCAAAAGGATGAAACAAATCATTTCTAAATAAAAACTTTCAAACTAACAAGGCTAGCTTTCAAGAAATCGAAACCGTAGGCCATATTCAGCACATCATCCGAGATGCGCGATTAAACCAAAAAAATAACCTGGGCTTCCTTTCGTTGCGTTCCAGCTCTGAGGAAGCCTTTTCCTACTTCCTTTCCGGTCGCCCTTTTTTCCAAATATATGGAGTTCCGTCTCGCCGAGTGGCTCATCACCAATCCAGAGCGTTCCCATCGTCGTCACACACACACACACACACACACACACACACACACACACACACACACACACACACACACACACACACACACACACACACGTCGTATTTTGGGTCAGGCCTCTGGAGGGGTCACCCCTGAGGGACCCCCATTCCAGGCCCGACTTGGCTTCAGCGAGCTGGGGCTCTGAACCTGTCGCCCCCTCCACCCACCTCAACCGGCTTGGATCAGGTTTTTGTTTTGCAGCTTGACTCTGTATTTGTGTGTGGGGGGGGGGGGGAGGGGTCTTCTCTAAGTGCAAAAAGCAGCTCCTATGCTAAAGTTCCATTTGTTTTGGCTGTAAATGGCGCAGGCAACTATTCTCTCGGCAGTGTCCTTTGAAGTCCCAATGAATTCCAGTCGTTTGTCCTCTCTGTCCTTCTCTGCACAGCTAAAGTTTGGCTCTCTGAAAGAATGCCTGACGACAGAGAGATGAAGGAGGGAATGTGTCATCATACAAAAGATATCAAATAATTATTGTAAAACACTTAACAAATTCTTAAACAAATATAACGCTGTGCAAAATGGTTTGCCAGTTTGACTGGTCTTGGCCTTTTCAGAGAGACACGGTTTCCAATGAGACGCATTGCGACAACACTGCAGGCTAAAGTAAGCTTGCTCAATACAGCACCAAATTAATGATAAACAATGATATTTCATATATTTTTGACCAAGTGCTTCATGATTTATTCATAGGTTCCACATACATCATGAGATGTAGATTAGATGAGTAGAGGGTTGGCGCTTACCTTTATGTAGTTTTTGAAAACTTTGACGTCTGGTTGCTGTAGCACTTGACACAGCTCCTGTGGTCAGAGCAACAAGACGCATGTTAGAGTGCTGCCACCTACTGGCTACTAACGGTAATGCCGGCTGTGCTCACTCTTCAGCCACGGGAAAACCACAAAGAATTGTTTACATCATAGACTCTGACCATCTGACAGGTTGAGTTGTAGCTTCTGGATAAAAATACACAGAATACATAACTTTATAACGCTTTTGGCCTTATTTGTGTGATTACTGTATTGATTTTGACCAGATAAGCTGACATACCTGAGTGATTTCTGGAGCCACTTGCAGTGAGGGGAGGTAATCTTGTTGCAGGAACTGGATGAACTCCGGCCCCTGGAAATGAGCCAAAAAGCAAAGCAAGTTAAAAACAGGACATTTTCAACCAAGGACGCAACTATCATGATTCGGAACGTGAGTGAACGTACCCGCTTATTATAAATCATCTTCAATGTAAGTGCACATTCTGAAAGTGTCTGATGGGGAGAAGAGAACGTCATTACATACAGCGTACAAGATCATATAAACACAATGTAGGCAAATATAAGAAATAAATAAAGTCAGCCCCCAAATCTTAAAAATACGGTAGAACGCAATAAAATGATGGCTCCACACAAATTCGAGTTTAAATGTATGAAAGCTTACCAGGATGGTCTGGGCATCTGTGAGGTCAAAGGTCGGCTTGAGGGGGGCCAGGAAGCAGGCAGGAACGATGTGTTTGTAGATGAAGTCTGGGAAGCCGACCATGCCACCCTCCCCACCTGGTGTACAGAAAGTACAATGTGAATAAAAAACAATGACACCGTTATCGAGAGTGGAACTGCTGCACACAATCTTTTGCAGCTCATTGAGGCCTCTTTTCCCAAATATATGGGTTGCAATTAGTGTTGGGCAAAGATTAAAAGTTTTAGTCGCGATTAATCGCATAGTATTGATGAGTTAACTCGCGATTAATCACACTTTAGAATTCGTATCAAATGTACTTCATAAGCAAAAACTAGACCAAGTCATCTCAAGGGAGTTTTATTGACAGTGTGGGTTGAATATAAAACTTAAGGAACAACACAGATTTGGGAATTGTAATCATTGTAATCAGGCTCACTTACTGCAAGTTTAATTGAATGTAAAGTAGGTTGAACTAAAAACAAAAAGGATTTCTGATATGAATGTCGACATTTTGTGGGCAAAACCTTCAAAAATTATCCCGTTAACGCGTTAACTTGCCCAGCCCTAGTTTCAATATGAGTCGTATTAAATATACGTCTTATTCAATATATTTTGTTCCACATCCCCTCTGGGTTCTTACCCCAGAGCTCCACCAACCGGGACAGGACGATGAAGCAGGTCTTCTGGGCGATGGGGTCGGGGAAGTCAACCGCTCCCTGGATGATGGTGAACAGAACCTTCTCAATGTTCTCCGCCCCTGAAGACGGACAGTCGAAGGGGAATGAACACATGAAATTAACTTTTTTCCATAAATCTATTTTTCTTTTGTCTTAGGTTGGCCTTGGTTTGTTTATATCTTTGCAATTAGTTGATATACTTTTCAAACATAGTATTACATAACCTTGTACACACTTTAGTCTGATTTCAAGCCATCTTTGCCAAACCAACATTCTGAGCAAACAGTGGACTGGAGTGGATCCTGAAATTAGCACCCCTATATACCGTATTTTCCGCACTATGACGCACCGGAGTATAAGCCGCAGCAGCTAAATTGAATGATGTGTACATATATAAGCGGCACTGGAGCCCGCCGCATAAAGGTGAGGGGGCGCAGACCGGTCATAGAGCCCATAGAGGTAAAGTTGGTGGACTGTAACGTGTAAAATCAATAGATTTAGGAGGTCCCCTAGTGGCCGTTCGCTGTAAAGATCCATAGATTAGCCGCCCCGTTATATAAGCCGCAGAACCGAAAAATGGGAAATAAAGCGCGAGTATAGTCCGAAAATTACAGTACTGTATCAAGAAGTTATTTTGCAACGAATCTTGACCCTAAGAATGGGGACTACAGCTGGAAATTAGCCAAATAGGCTACAGCTGTTCCTTTAACTGCACGGTTAATCAAAGGGACTGATCACGAAACTATCAACAAATAAACTAAGAATGAGTTACAGATAGAGTCACACCCCTACGATCAATCCTCACGGTCACACACCGTCCATGAGCACATGAGTCACCACGATAACCCCAGACCACGGAGGTCGTGTCCGGCTGTCCGGCGGCTCTCACCCTGGTTGGCCATGACCTCGTTCATGAACACATGAGTCACCACGATAACCCCAGACCACGGAGGTCGTGTCCGTCTGTCCGTCTGTCCGGCGGCTCTCACCCTGGTTGGCCATGACCTCGTTCATGCCGCTGCTGGCGATGGTCTGGATGAAGGTGAAGTAGCTCCGCCTCAGCATCTGCTTCTCCAGCGCCGCCGTCTGGTCGTTCTCCTCCGCCGGACGGCCCAGGATCTCAAAGATGGCCACCACCAGGGGCATGAACACCTGCTGCAGGAAGGGGGACACCTGGACCTGCTCCCACACACCGGGGGGTGGGGGGGGGGGGGGGGGGAGGAGGAGGAGGAGGAGGAGGAGGAGGAGGGAGGAGGGGGAGGAGGAGGAGGAGGAGGAGGAGGAGGAGGAGGAGGAGGAGGAGGAGGAGGAGGAGAAGAAGTTAGGCTGCCATATTTACAACTGATGAGCACAACTGGCCCAATGTGATTATAAATAAGAATTGGTGAAAGGAGTAAATAACAAAACTGCATAAAGTAGAGCACAGAGTTCTTCATTATCCCCACAATTCAAATCGCAGCAAGCAGTTCAAAAAGTATAAAGGAGGTATCCAAATCTTTTAGATTCATCTTCCTCGATGAAGATGTATCTAAAAGATTATATGCAAAAGGTTGTAACTACCAACGATGTAACAGAGTGTAACTACCAACGGTGTAACAGAGTGTAACTACCAACGACGTAACAGAGTGTAACTACCAACGACGTAACAGAGTGTAACTCTGTTACAGCGTTGTAACAGCGTTGTAACAGCGTTGTAACAGCGTTGTACAGCGTTGTAACTACCTCTAGCATCTATTCCGCTGCTTTCCTTTCATTTTGTCCTCAATATATAACATAATTCTATGACCTATTTTCAGAAAATAGTCGAGGTTCTAAAGCTAGGATGGTTAGGGTTAAGGGTAGGGGATGGATAGTTCATCAGGTGTGACTCCCAGCCAATGCCTGCAGCCTCACCACACACACACACACACACACACACACACACACACACACACACACACACACACACACACACACACACACACACACACACACACACACACACACACACACACACACCTTGAACTTGGCGGTGATCTGGCTGATGAGGGGGATGAACTCCTGCAGGTCCTTGGCCTCGCAGTCCTTCAGCATGTGCTCGGAGGCGGCGGGCACGAAGGGCAGCACCTCCTCCTCCAGGCAGATGATCATGCGGTGGAGGAAGGAGCGCACGGCGCTGCGCAGCGGCCCGCGCTGCACGGGGCAGCCCAGCGCCGGCAGGAAGGCCTGCAGGCAGTCGCGGTACACCTGGGTGCAGCCGCAGTGCTTCACCGTCTGCTTGTTGCTGAACGCCTTGCTGGTGCGGCTGGACGGACGGACGGGAAGATGTTTAACATGGGGAGCACCCAAGAGTGAGTGGTTAAAGAGGACCTATTATGCTACTTTTCTGGTCTTCATTTCTTATTAATGACTCCTATAGCGCAACCTGACACGAATCACAGCACAAAAAACGATGTCGATTTTCGGGACACTCTCTGTCAACGCTCGGTTTCGTCCTTCTCCGTCCCCTCGCCCCCCTCCTGCCAACCCAACTCCGTTGTGATTGGTTACCTTCCTTGAAGCGCGCGCGCGGGCAGATTTAATGGGGGCGCGGCAGGAGTGCCTCTACGTAGATGATTTCCCGGAAATGTGAACAAGTGAATCGCAAACGTTGTCCCGAGTGTTTAGCGCTCTGCACAGCCACCCCAGACTGTCAGCAGGGAATACGTCGAAATGCATGTACGTCATTATTTGACACTTTAGTATGGTTAAACATGACTATCAATTATTATAACAACGTTTATAGGTCATAAAAGTCGAAAAAGCATAATAGGTCCCCTTTAAGGGATGATGTTATGTCCGCTGTACAGTAGTCTCACAAATGAGAAGAATCCAATTTAAAAAAGACTGAAGAAGTCTGACGGCAGACAAGCTCAAATCTCGGTGAACGGGCTTCGTATTTGATTCAACCAATCATTACTTGTCACTTGGGGGGGGGGGGGGGGGATCTGTAATCTGAGCTGTGACACCTCCCCTCCCAGATACCCTCCCACATGTGTTTGTGATGTTTTTGATATGTTGCTTATGTGCTGAGGTCTTTTTTTGCTAATCCCTACACTGTGCCCCCCTTAGAGGAGCATAGTTTAGGTATTCACTTGTTTAGCTTTTTATTTTTATTTTCTAAAGAGGGCAGCTTGTTTCTCATCAAACGAGCCCCTGACAGTCTCTCCGTCCTGTCGCCCCACACTGTCTTTTATGTTTCTTGGACGGAATGTAACTGGTAGTTTCGTTGCTCTGTAACATGTGCAATGACAATAAAAGTTCTATCTATCTAATCCCGGCCAGCGGTAGTTAACAGCAGAAAAATAAAAGACGTACGCTCTAACGGAAGAGTCGGCTACAAATCGGATCCAAACTAAGATTATTTCCAAGCATCGCGCACCAATCCAACAGCGACTCCCTGGTCAACATCACCCCCAGGTGGCCTACGATCTTACCCCCTGGGGGGCCGCAGCCCGTTCAGCTCACCTGGCAAAGCCCACGGCGTGGCTGAGGCAGTCCCCCAGCGCCGCCTGCCGCTCGGCCTCCGTCTCCCGGGACAGCTTGTCCAGCAGCAGGCCGAAGGCCTCCATGAGGGGCCCCAGAAGGCTGCGCATCAGCCCCTGCTTCCGCTCCGCCGGCCCGTCGCCGTGGACGATGAGGATGCCCGCCGTCTCGAACATGAAGAGCTGGTCGTCGCTGGTCAGCAGCGCTGGGAAGCCGTTCTCCTGGGGGGGGGGGGGGTAGTTGAAGCGCGAGTCAGTTTTGTGCGGTGCGCCGAGTTATGTAGATGATTGTGTTACTTGCGCTATTGTTTTAATGTGAGATTTTGATCAAAACGGTTGTATAATAAGTGTGTGTTGACCGTTGGTTTGAATAATAAGTGTGTGTTGACCGATGGTTTGTTTGAATAATAAGTGTGTGTTGAACAATGGTTGGTTTGAACAGTAAGTGTGTGTTGAACATTGGTTTGTTTGAATAATAAGTGTGTGTTGACCGTTGGATTGTTTGAACAGTAAGTGTGTGTTGACCGTTGGATTGTTTGAACAGTAAGTGTGTGTTGACCGTTGGTTGACTATTGGTCAGTTTGAATAGTGAGTGTCTGTTGACTGGCGGGGTCATTGCTTTTGGTGATCGAATGCCGCCCGGGACGGTGAGTAAACAAAAAGGGTCTCCCGTTTCCGACGGGGCGTCGACACTTACGGGCGGGGAGAGTTCCAGGAGGTCCTGGATCTGCCGCAGGATGTCCTCGATGAAGGCGTTCATGTGCTTACTGGGAACAGAGAGGAGGGCCAGTGAGTGCTGGGGGGTAAGCCTCACACAGAACCCAGGGGGAGTCCATGATGCAGGGGAGGGTGACTGTAGTACCACTAAAGGGAACCGTTCTTTAAATCGGCATCATTGATGGGTCGGCTTGGGTCGGCTTAGCTCAGGAGGTAGAGCAGTAGAGCAGTTGTCTTGTACCGAAAGGTTGCTAGTTCGATCCCCAGCTCCTCCTAGCTGAGTGTTGATGTGTCCCTGAGCGAGACACTTAACCCTGACTGCTCCTGACGAGCTGGCTGTCGCCTGGCATGGTTGACTCTGCCGTCGGTGGGTCAATGTGTGCATTAACCGATGTAAGTCGCTTTGGATAAAAGTGTCTGCTAAATGCCGATTCTAATTTTAATTGTAACTTTGATGCATAGTTACGAAACTTGAAAGATTCCCAGCCATGGACTAAGATAAAACCCCAGGTTTTATATAACCGATAATCATTCATGATTTCAAAAGAAAGTCATGGGGAGTCTTACTGTAGGGTTTTGACGAATCTAGAGAAGAGGTAGGCCACCCTGCTCCTGACCTTAGGGCTGCCGTGTCTCAGGCCCCTTTGGTCCAGAAACGCCACCTGACAGAAACGAGAACCAGGGATGGAAACCAGGAGACGGTAGGCTAGGAAAGCACACCAAAACGTTGCCATGCCTTGAATAATGAACCCCAGGGTGTGCAGATGTGTTTCAGCTCTTTGATGATAATGGTGTTCGTAAACGTATGTACTCAGGGTATGTGGTACGTCCTGGCACTTAATGCATGTACTTAATGTATATTGTACGTCCTGGTATTTAATGCATGTTGTACGTCCTGGCAGTTAATGTATGTACTTAATGTGTGGTACGTCCTGGCACTTAATGTATTTACTTAATGTGTGGGGTACGTCCTGGCACTTAAAAATGGTACTTATTATTGTGTAGCATCTAATCCTAGCTATCTTTGTTGTGAATTGGGAATGGGTTAACCTAGTGATCGTTAGTGCTTGTCACTTGGTTCTATGAACATGTACTGTCACTGTACCGACAGCGATATGTTGTTGTTTCTCTTTCATCTGACAAATGTATTTATTGTAAATCCCTTTGGTTAAAAGAGTCTGCTAAACGCCCTTAAAAGTAGAACCACTCACCAGAACTAATGGAATGTGGTGAGGCTCGACCAGGAAGAACTTCTCGTAGCGGACGACCGTCTCGAAGAACTCCAGGGACACCGAGGTGTGCTGGTACCCGCTCACCCCGCAGGACACCAGCTGAACGGGGCCAAACAGAGGGGCTCTTACCCGGTGTGGTGGAACGACGACCGTAGAGTCAGGAGGAGTACTAGAGCTGGAGTCAAACAGGCTTTCAAATGGTCCGCCATTCATTGAGGAAGCTTTAATCCAGGTAGGGGATTAAACATCCTCATGGCATTAAAGACCAGGTAGGGGATTTAGCATCTTGCTATGACTGTGGACAACAGGGTTCAAACTAGGGGCGTGCACGGGTACACGTGTAACCGGTTAGTAAATCATAACCGTTTAGGAAAAATAAGTAAACGAAAACCGTAAAAAAACAGACACTCCAACAGACACCCGCCTACAAGAGAGTTACCGTTAGTCAATGGAGAGAGGCTAGACTCTCTGAGCAAAAAACTCAGACCCTCTGGGTTTACCCACCGTGCGCATCATCTCCTGCAGCACGCTGGCCTTGGTGGCGTCGCCCGTGAAGTGGGCCCCGTGGGAGGCGGGCAGGGCCTCGCCCAGCATGTACACCAGCCGGACGGCCACCTCCACCTCCATGAAGGACGCCGTCTGCCAGCTCCTGGAGCAACACACGCCGCTTTAGAGGAAGGACCGGCCACACGCGACATGCAACATCTCGCTTCCCTGCATCAGGACCGAATTGACAGTTCACGGTGTTGGCCACTTTAACTCTGGGACTTTATGGATGCGGCTGTAGAGGGAATGCACCTGAAGGTAAACCATCTTTGCGTTGAGAGACTGCGTGGCCGTTAAGTTGCCAATGGGGCAGATTATGGTCCCACGTTCACGCAACGCAAGGGGGTTATTACGGACCCTCCTTGCGTCCATCACAAGGGCCAGAACCATAAAAGGTTCTCGACTGCGTCGAGGCGTCTGCGTGGTTATTGCGTTGCATGAACGTGGGACCATAATCAGCCCTTAAGTGTATCTCTAAATGCTTGTATCGCTACATTCTTATTTTTATGATGCAAAATTCCCGATCTTCTCTGCTCGTTTGTTTCAGCGGCTAGACATCCAGTCCACATAAAAAGCTACACAACCGACTTAAGCCGCACCTGTGAACGCAGTTTCAAACTCAAAGGAAAGCCTTGCGTTTGTCTACTGGCTGCTAGCGAGGTGAATCACTCAACACGGTCTCACGCCTCGTTCACACTACATGTCTAAGATCCGCGGCGGACGGAGGCAGTGCGAGCGGGCCCTTACTGCATGGTGTTGTTGAAGACCCTCCGCACGGCCTCCAGGAGCAGGTCGGGGGACACCTGCGCCAGGCGGTCCAGCAGCATCTTCAGCTGCTTCCTGTACTCCACGAACATGGCCTCGTCCTCGCCCTGGAGCAGGAGCACAGACCCGGCGTTGAGGTTTCAGTTTCCTTTTTGAGGGGGGGGGGGGATTCTTTCTCTGCACCTCATCCGTCGATGAGGTGGCTGGTTCGAATCCCGACCGGTACACCAAAAAATGTGGACGGCACCTCATCCACGGATGAGGTGCCGTCCACATTTTTTGGTGTACCGGTCGGGATTCGAACCGGCCACCCTCCGGTTACCGGACAAACTCCTTAACCCCGTAGGCCACGGATGTCCCAAATTATCGAGCAGCTCTGGGGTCAAACGTATATATTCACGTGTGGGGGGAAGAAACGGTGACTTGTTCTCGGAACAAGAGCTCACCTCGTTGTCAAAGTTGTACTCGTCGTCGTAGGTGAGCTTCTTCATGATGGCCAGCATGATGGCCTGCCGGGGGGAAACCAGAAGTTCCCGTTAACACCTGTGGAGCTCATCCGCGACACTGAATGATGTTTGAATGGTTTCATAACTGAAATGTTAACATCTATGAAATGTTCACGTGACAATTTCACCTCTATGTTGGCTTTCTGCTGGTCGGTCAGCTGTGGCAGCTAGGAAGGCAAAGGAGAATACAAACAGTTTTAACGCTTTGCTTCCATTTCTTCCCTTCACACATCCAGCACCACATCCAAGAAGCCCATCCTTCCAAATCAATGAAAATGGGTCAAAATTGCCTCCAATCACAATTAAAAACAGTGCACACAACCACGAGCCCTTCATAGTTCACAACCATTCACACAAACACGAATATTACCAAGACAACAACAATCAACTCAAAATACAACTTTTGAAAAGATGTGATTAGCCGTTACAAGCCGTTTTGAATATCTGCCTCTTCTGACATCACAAGTGGGCTTGTCCACCTAGATGTGTGCTGGATAGATCGGTCGACCAGCCTACCCAGTGGACTGTAGCAAACATTGCTCATCTATCCGTCACACATCTAGGTGGACACGCCCACTAGTGATGTCAGAAGAGGCAGATATTCAAAAACGGCTAATCTCACTCACACCTGGTGTTATAACACGTCACCTTTAACCTCCACCGGACACGTACATCCCACACAGACAGACAGACAGACGGCGCCCCCCCCTCCCCTCCCCCACCTGTTTGAGCACGTGCAGGTAGTCGTAGCAGAAGGCCACGATGTTGGCGGAGATGTCGTCGTCGGCGTGCACCAGCAGCTGCAGCAGCAGCGGCACCTTGCCCTCCAGCGCCTGCAGCGTGTCGTTGGCCGCCTTCACGTCACCCGCCTTCACCAGCTTGGTCCAGCTCAGCACCAGACTCTGGCCCATGCCGTTCACCAGCCGCGAGAACTTGGCCAGGAAGTCCACGTCCTCCTCCTGAGTGGGTGGAGGGGTCACAGGGGGTCAGAGTCACAGCGGGCAGACGAAAACAGGATGCGAGAGCCTTAAAGGTGACATATTATCCCACCGGGTGTGAGCGTGATTATCCGGTACAAGCCGTTTTGCAAACGGCTTGTACCGGATAATCACACTCACACCTGGTGGAATAATATGTCACCTTTAATCTTGGTATTTTGACAATAATTGCCAAGTACGACATCGGAAATAGGTTTGCGTTTGTTGAAGTCTTTCCAGTGCTATTCCAATCTAGAAGATCAACTTCATGAACGTAGATACAATTGACATTTAGGGCATTCACGCACCGACGGCGGAGTCGACCACGCAAGGCGACAGCCAGCTCGTCAGGAGCAGTGAGGGCTAGGAGTCTTGCTCAAGGACACCTCGACACTCGACACACACTAGGATGAGCCGGGGATCGAACTAGCAACTCACCCGCTCTCTCTGCCTCCTGAGCTAAGCTGACCCTACATCATTACCTATATCACAACCGTATATCCTAACCCGGCGAATGCTACTCTAATGTAATGTAGGCCTCTTTGGATCTGGTCCTCAATCGCGATTGGAAGGACGGCGTGGGAGGCAGCACCTGCTCGACGTGGAAGAAGCCGGCCGACTGCAGCACTTGGCAGAGGGACTCCACCAGCTTGGTCTTGTCCACCGGGTCCATGCCCTTGTTGACGATCTCAAACAGGCAGTCGCACGCCTCCTCTCTGAGCTCCTCCACGGACATCTGACTCAGCAACAGGTTCACAAACCTGCAAGGTTCAAGTGTATTCATACAGTGTCAAAATGGTAAACGTATGCGATTGAGACCAGTTAGACATCCACAAAGATCCTTTGGCATTTATGAATGGGTCCCCCAAAGAAAGCTATTGAAATCTTTTGAGAGGGGGTACAAAGATCATAAAGAGATAAATGAGACAGCAGGGCAGCAGACCTTAGTTTGACACCCCCAGCCTTCACACACAAAGTGGTGACCGCATACTGATATCACATGGCATCCCTCAGGCCATCGGATGATGGATGGAATATGATACAGGAATCCAAATATAGACAGATTACAGTTACATGTTTCTTAGTATCTTGAAGTAGGTGTGGGGAAATATGAGAAGATATCGTAATAAATCCCATGGAGGGATTGTTTGTGTGGAAGATACTCAATATTATTGATTTCAAATCAATGAAAATCAAATCATTGTCCTTCTGTGTATGTTCAACAGTCAATACATAGTGTAACATCAGACTAGTATACGACAGCTACCAGTCTACTCGGGCGAGGTTGCTCGGGCAAACCTTTCTCTGGCGAGTGATTCAGCATCGAGCGAATTTAGCGGGAACGTTCAAACATTTCGAGCAAATGATGAACTTGCTTGACCATCGAAAAATGTGCATCTATTCACGTCTTTGCATTGACTTCGTACGTAGTCGTGCCACGGCTTCGCTTTGCTGAGAACTCGAGTCACGTAGGGGCTCAACCTGGCCCCCTGCGACGTTAAACCAATGCCGCCCCGGATTTAAGGAAGGACCAACCCACCGGTCGTTTGCGATGAGGTTGAGGTCGATCCACGATACGTAGGAGCCAACCACCTCCAGGCACTGGCAGGTGATCTCGGGCTGGGTCTGCTGGTAGGCCTGCAGGATCTGGAACCAGGACTCCACCAGGTTGGGGATGCACTGCTCCCTCATGGTGTCCTTGATCAGGGTGTTCCTGCGCGTGTCCTGGAGGAAAGGAGGCGTGCCCCATCAGTCAGGGAGACGCCGCGCTGAGGCCGACGGCACACTCAAAACGCAACCCAACCCGGAGCAGCTTGGAGCCTCCGGTGGCAGGTGGATGCTTTCTTCGAAGGTCAGGAATACGTTAATTATTTTCATGTATCTGTGTCGCTTTCTGCCATTTATAGCAGACTCTTTCCTCCGAAGCGCCTTACAGTGATGCTGTTTATATACATGTCCTTAATGAGTGGGCTGTGGTTAAGACGGGTAGTCTACAGTCTAAAGGGTAGAGATTTGGGTTAGAGTCAAACATCGACTAACCACTGGACTATCCTGCTTTTGAAACAGGTAATATCAGTATTTAATAACGTACATATTACTTCAAGGGCTTTGAACAGATGCCGTTAAGTTTAGAACCAAGCAACCTTACAGCTGGGTATCAAACTGTCTACTTCGGCCACTTAAAAAGTACCACAAACAATTAACAACCAAAAAATTGTCAGGGGTTACAAAAAGATGTCATTGAGGTTTGAACCCCAGCCACCTTACAACTATGACTCGTGCCTTTAAAACAAGCCATGACACCGTTCAGAAAGCCTTAAAGGGGGTCAGAGAGGAGGGGGCGTTTGCGTTGGTTGGTGCCTACTTGAAAGGTGCTGTTGTATATCAGATTCCTTGCCTCGGTTGAGTGCAGCGTGTCGCGGTCCACCACCTCCGCGTCGATGGCCATGAGCGTGCGCAGGTACACGTCCACGCCGTTTGGGTTCAGCCCCACCAGCGACAGGATGTCGAAGAAGAACTTGGGCCACAGGGTCAGGTACTCCATGACGAAGGTCAGCGCAAACACCTGCGCCGCCTTGTTGCGGATGAAGGGCTTCTCGGGCTGGCTGTTCATCAGCTTGTGGGGGGGGGGGGGGGGGGGGGGGGGGGGAGACGAGAGGTAAGGAGGGAGAACCGCCAGGTGAGATGCTCAGGGGTTGGGTGGAAAAGGCTGGGCCGAGACCCAAGTAACACTCCTCCTGAATGGCTAAACAGTTAGTGTGTAGTCCTTAGGCCTAAAAAAAAAAAATTGTTTGGTTCTGGTTTCCGACCGACCCCGTCAATTTATGTGCGACCCAAATTATTTTATGAGCTGCTGTATAAAAAAAAAAGAACGCTGAAAAAAGTCCTACCTATCATTCGCTGCCGCTGGAAAAAATAAAATAAAAAAATAAAATAAATTCCCTACCTACCCATGACCTCAAATGACAACCAACAGAAACCAAATATATATTTTTTAGGCCTTAGGAGTTGCTTTAATCCAAAGCGATGGTGGATTTGTTTTTTGGCTACATGCCGACCATGATCAGGAAGGGGTTAGACATCTTGCTCAAGGAGAAGTCTACAGTGGGCGTTAGGGGTTTGAATCCAGAACCATTTCGTCTGGGAGTCAAACACCCGTAGCCCCTAGATGATCCGGCCCCCTTCATAACGTAACAACACAAGCATCTAAATGCCGCTACCTGTCCCTGCAGCCATTTCATCAGCGTCTCTCTGATGAGCTGCTGCTGAGGACCGCTCAGGGCATCATGTCTGAGAGAGAGAGAGAGGGGGAGAGAGAGAACGAGAGAGAGAACGAGAGAGGGAACGAGAGAGAGAGAGAGAACGAGAGAGAGAGAGAGAGAGAGAGAGGCTTAGACATCAAAAAACTTCATCCATTTCCGAAACCCATTGTAAGAGAGCTCCGACGCCATTCTTACCGATACTTGATCTGATGCTCCAAGACTTGGAACAAGAAGAACTTCACATGGTCATCACTGAAGACAAAAGGAAAAAATACAATTACTGTACTGTTAACAGCATTTAAATGTGAACATGAAACACTGAGCTATACGATATGTCATGCTAATGACATATCCTAGTGCTATGCACTTGTGGACTTCTAGATGTGTATTATTTGATTGAGGTCTTCTTAGAAAACTTACTTATAAATGCCTTTAGCCAGCGCATCGGCGCAAACTTCCCAGGCATCCTGGGACTCCTTCAGCTGCTCGAAGTAGGCCATGGCCTGAGGAGGAAGAAGAAGGGAAACATGAACCCTGAATTGAAGTCTATCAAACCAGATATGACCAAAGCTCCGCCTCAGTATGGTTCTGTACACAGGGGAAACACAAAGCCATGACTTGTTTGGTTGACGCTATTTGAACACTAATTTTAGAAGACTGAATAGATGATTACTCATACTGCAGTGCAACCTCACTGATCTATTCAGTGGAAGATTTTATATGAGGATGCAGTCAAAGATGTTGACCAATGAATATGTTTGCTATTACAAACATTGAAAAAGATATTCAAGTTTTTCTGGTTCTGTGTTGGCCCATTCCAGTGGAGTGAAATGAGGTGTTAACTCCACCTATGTGGTCATCGTATCCACATGAATGGACAATAACAACAACACCCAAATGTCACCAAGATAGCAACAGCGAGGTTCAAACCCTTGTAGTCGAGCTCCATTATAAAACAATTCATCAACATCTCTAGTTCGCATAGTAACTGAGCATAGATTATAAACCTGATTTGGACAACAAAATCCAAATTCTTACCCGCTGCCTGTATCGGGCGTCAGCATTTGGATTGAGCCCGAGCAGGGCCTGCTCGTCCATGATTGCAGCGATATACTGGACAGACTGGCAGGCCATCCGTGGACTAGCTTTCCTCCAATACAGGTTCACCACACTCTGCTAGCATCAGGCAGACTCCATACATCTGGAGGGTAATGACATCGTTATAGTACTGGAAAGTTAAATTGCACCGCTGTTGGTGTGTATTTCTCTCCAAAAGACGACTGAAAACATACATACTAGTCACAAATTATACCTAGTCTTGCATGTTACGTTATTAGTCATTTATTGTGGTAACGTTACGGTGTGATCACTAGACTCGAGGCTCAACAATGAGCTTGCTAGAATGAGCGGTCCAAACAAACACTGACCCTTAGAACCCTAGACCTGAAACACACCAAAGTTGTTGTTTTGTGACACAGTGTGACAGAGTCGAGTCCCTTTATCACAACCCACACAATGAATCGTGCATACGACCTGCCGTGATAGGGAATGATGCAACGCGGACTCAACACTGTAGTAACGGTGTCCTATAGGCAACATCTACATGATTAGGATTAACCAGGTCGATATGTGTTAAAAACAGATTTCCTCTCAAGCGATCTGACAGATGCTCAGTGTGAGCGGCGCTGGGGGTACATGGCCATCGGGACGAGGCAGGCCACTCCTAAAAAGTTGACACCGAAATGCTAAGTTAGCTGTCACGTTTAGAGTTAGCCGGGTCGAGCTACTTGGGAAGCTAACGTGAGCAGACTCGTTCATAATATCAGCCGACGATCACCGAGTGGTCGGGCTACAATGAACACACTCCCGTCCACCGTGGCCTCAAAGCAAAGTGCTTAGACCCGGAGTGAAGTGTGAACCAGTCCAACCCACGGCGCCGCCGACACCGGGTCTATCCCTGCGAATTAACGGCATGCTTAGCGCCCTCAATCCCATCAATGTGGGGCGAAAAAAACTCACGATGGCGTTTCTTTCCCCCTCTCAAACAATGCATACAGACAAAGGCGAGCACACTGAACATCTCACCTTAGTGGGGCCGCCGTGTCACATGTATACACTATGTGCAGGTATCGTGAAGAAGTGGAGATTGATCCAGAAATCTGCGGTACGTTACGGACTACCAGGGCGATGCGTGAGCGGATCTCGTACGGCGTGTCCACTCGGCGGATGTGACGTAACGTGTTTTCGGGTCACAACCACCGGAAGAAATTATATTTATCTTAAATATATATATATATATATATATATATATATTAAATATAAAACTGTTTATAAATGCAAATCAGTTTTGTTTATAGCCTATCTTTCAATCATAAATCGATTGAATCAATCCTATATGAACTAACGGATGTCAGAATGGCTTTATTTGCACATTTCTATTTCATACTGACATTAAAAATTAATGTATTTCAGAATGATGCATTTAAAAATATATATTTTTGACAACCAAACATTAAAACATACCAAAAATATATTTATTATCGCCGCCAAATAAAAGCATTATCTCGTTAAGCCCTGCCTTTTCGTACTTGACGTGCGGAGTCTCCGCCCAACTACTTCCTCTTTTACTGTGGCAGTCCGCGAGAGACACCATGAAGGCGTCGGGAACAGTACGTAAACGTTATATTTATCGTTTTAAATGTGTTTTACACGGCTCTTTTGGAAGAATATCGATGAGTAACGATATAGTGGTGGTTTGGGACTGACTTGTATGGACATTTAAGGTTAATTTTAAATTTATAACGTTAAACGCGTCCAGGCTCCTGCTGATACAACATGGCGTCTCTTTCGCCATGTGGACGATGGGAGCTCTTAAATTATACTCCAAATCACGATCACATGCGAGATGACTCTATGCAAGTTATTACTGGTGTCCAACTGGCATCTCGAAAATGCTATATTCAGCAAAATACCACTGCAACCTAATTGAACCCGATCAGCCGGTAGCTGCTTTAGCAATAATGCTAACATGAGCTGCGTGGCCTCATTCGCGGTACAAGCTCTTCGTTTTGTGTTGATGTCGGCCGGACACTCAACCCTATACTCTAATGCACACAAACCCAAGGCCCTGTCTAACCAGTGACATGCTCTTAATGCGTTGTGCAAAAATTAATCTTTGAATCTTGTCGCCTTTCTCTGATGCTGTTGTGCCGTTGAAAGTGAATCCAAGGTTTAACACGTCGCCCTAACTAAACAACTTTAACTCCTATGCCGTTACATGAATTAACTTTTTCCGTTTTTCTTCACTTGACAGTTGAGGGAATATAAAGTGGTCGGGCGCCTCTTGCCCTCGGCCAAGCTCATCGCTCCTCCTCTGTACCGCATGAGGATCTTCGCCCCCAATCATGTGGTGGCCAAGTCCCGCTTCTGGTACTTCGTCTCCCAGCTGAGGAAGATGAAGAAGGCCTCCGGCGAGACGGTCTATTGTGGCCTGGTAAGAGAACGACTCCTTCACGTCAACAGATGACTGTGATGTGACCACTTAATTAGCCATGCTCAATGCGTTATTCCAAGTATCGTACATATCCATTTTTCCCGTTGTTGCTTGAGAGACTTCTATTCGTGTCATCAGGTACACGAGAAGACCCCGCTGAAGGTGAAGAACTTCGGTATCTGGCTGCGTTATGACTCTCGTAGTGGAACCCACAACATGTACAGAGAGTACAGGGATCTGACCACCTCTGGAGCTGTCACACAGTGCTGTGAGTACAAGCAACCTAAATATCTACCACTGTTCAGAGTGCCATCCCATCTTCAAATTGTTTCGCCTATCATCCGGTTATTGTGCAGTATTCTGAATAGTTTGACTTGAGTTAAAATGCAGGTGTTTAAATCATTTGTGAATTGGTTCATGGCTATGTAAAGAGTTCCTGTTGGTAGACGTGTCCAGCTGCCATGTTTGTATTTTTTATACGTGTTCTCCTTTTCCTTAAGACCGCGACATGGGTGCCCGTCATCGTGCCCGCGCTCACGCCATCCAGATCATGAAGGTCCAAGAAATTGCCGCCAACAAATGTCGCAGACCGGCCATCAAGCAGTTCCACGTGAGTACTCCCCCATTCATACTCATGTTTTCCAAGCCAGCGTCTTTTTCTCCTCGTCTTGGAGGACAGTGATGGTGGACTCGGCTGGTCCTGGCTCATAAGTGCATGGGGTCTGTCTTAACTGGGTTTCCGTGCATCTAATGTCGACTTAAAGCAGTCTTGATGCACACCTGCCTGTTAATGTTGTCTAGTAAACTGCGGGTGACGCTGTACTGTTCCTGGTGTAACTCTTTCGCCCGACCGTAACCAGTGGTTTCCCCTGATCTTCTTGTCTGCAGGACTCCAAGATCAAGTTCCCTCTGCCCCACAGAGTTCTGCGTCGCCAGCATGCTCCCCGCTTCACCACCAAGAGGCCAAACACCTTCTTCTAGAGGAATTGTCTGTTATCACTTTGTGCGGGAACATAAAAACTTCACGTTTTTGTTATATCTATATAATAAAAACGTGTTAAACAAATGGCGTTTTGAATCTTTCTTCTTCCTGTAACACAGAAGTAACACGCGTTCTCTTGTCAAAGATTTGTCTGGAGAGAACCCCCAGGTTTTTGCTGGATTCCTGTGGTTCTAGGCTTGTAGTTCTAGGCTCGTATGCACACAAACCCAAGGTCCTGTCTAACAAGTGGCAGGCTCTTAATGTGTCGTGCAAAAAATAATCATTGAATCTTGTCGCCTTTCTCTGATGCTGTAGTGCCGTTGAAAGTGAATCCAAGGTCCAACAAACGTGGCCTAAACATTCATAGAACGCTCGGTTCCATTTGAATCCTGTTAGTCACCCTCTGACGAATACATGTCCTATTGGCGTCTACATTGGATTCATTAAAGCAATGATGGACAGTCTTTAAATTTGTAGGGTTTACCCCTATTTTGATACAGGGTGAGGTTCTGTATGATTTTTCCAAGGTAAATGGTTCTACAGCAGAAGTTGGGCAGTGGTTAGGAATATGGATGAGTTTTATTGATGTAGGCTACCTCACATTGGCAATACCAGTCTCAACGAGCTACTCTACAAGATTAAAGTAAGTTATCTTCAAGCAGTTTAGGGAAGACCAACGTTGAAGGACACATTGGGGTCTGCATGTTGTGGAAATAGAGCGGAATTTCTATCCAATAGCTGTCATTTGAAATGAACAAAATAAAGAATTTAAATGCATTTGTCTGAATTGTTTTTTTTGCTTGATGTGCTTTAAAATATGGGTGTACTTAAAATAATCTTCCCATTGTATTGCATATTTAATGATGGTAATATCCTGAGACTTCCAATAATTATGGGACGTCTCCACTTCCCTCATTTTGCATATATTTTCGTAGGCCAAAATGCTCTAACCTGGTCTAGAGGAAAAAGATTTCCACTGAGGGGAAAGCCAGTCTTTGTGAGGCTGTTGGTAGGAAAAATGGTCGACCAGGAATTTTGGACCACACGATGGCAGTCTTCCCTAAGACGTATTTTCTCTGACTTCTCGCACCGTAAATACCAGAAAGGGGGAACACCTCCCTCAATTAAATTAAGATGACTCGGAGTCCTACAATTGATTGCTCATATAGTTACTCCAAGTCATTGTGTAGTTGTTTAAACAAGTCTTCCCTTTGAAAGCCTTTCGGAACACAGGTTTCTGAAACATCAAACTTGCTGAAAAGGCCATGCTCAGACCTAGATAAGTCGTGCAGCTGATTGTGCTCATAGAGATTTCATCCTGGAGAGAATACATAAGTTATCCCTTATGTCCAGAGTCTATACCATGCATGCATCCTTGAGTAAAATACCTCGATAACCCCTACCGCTCCTAGATGAGCTGTATCTGAATTAATTCGGGCACTTTGGATTGAAGCCAGTGGCATCACTATGCTGTTTTATTCGGGGCTAAAGCCTCGGATGTTATTTAATTAGCCCAGTATATGGTCTTTGAAAAAAAAAAAATATATATATTTATAAAGATTTATAAGTAGCCCAGTCTAGATAGTCCTTTTGGCAAGAGAATAAACAACATCCTGTTTACCACCTCAAGTGAATTAACCTATCCTATCCCCAGTCAGATCCGTGTGTGTGTGTGTGTGTGTGTATATGTTTAAGGTCTGCATCACTTGTATTCATTTAAAATCATGTTACTTTGAAATAACTTGAATGGAACTTCAGATGTTTGGGGATAAGCAGCACAGCAGTCAGGTAGATATTTAAAGCTATAATAAACCGCGTATTTCGTTTATTTCGATAAAGCATTATGAAAAAGTTTGCATGCACAATAAAGCATAAAAATAAATTTGGCGCGCAGCATTTTAATTTTCCCTCTGGGTTAAGCCCTGGATGTTTATGAAACCTAGAAATCCCCACCCAAATCTATTCTCTTGAGTAGAGGCAATAACGGAGAAGACGGAGAAGGGAGGAAGGAGAGGAGAAAAGGATTAGAGGGGAGAGGAGAAGAGAGAGTATTTATTGACAAAACTGTATGGAGTGTATCTGGTGTTGGTGTGTGTGTGTGTGTGTGTGTGTGTGTGTGTGTGTGTGTGTGTGTGTGTGTGTGTGTGTGTGTGTGTGTGTGTGTGTGTGTGTGTGTGTGTGGGGGGGGTATCTATATAGTTTGTATCTATATTAAGTTAATCTTTGGTGTGTGTGTCTATTTTGTGTGTTTATCTTTATGGTGTGTATCTATATGGGTTGTCTATGGTGTGTGTGTGTGTGTGTGTGTGTGTGTGTGTGTGTGTGTGTGTGTGTGTGTGTGTGTGTGTGTGTGTATCTATATGTTGTATACCTATATGGTGTGTGCGTGCATATTGTGGCAACCCGGCCGTTGCCAATTAAGGAGATGAAGAGCACCTGAGGAACCGGTGGAGAGGCAGCTTAAATAGCCTGCTTCTCCACTCATTCGGGGCTCTCTCAGCCATGTGGCTCGTGCCGGGAGTGAGGACAGCCGAGTTGTAGAGACGCGGTAGGGGGAGATCGCACAAACCCACACTAACGCTAATACGCTTCCCCCCAGGACTGAGTTGCAATGGAGACGCTGTCTCGCAGAGCGCTCAGAGAGCAGATGTTCTCGTGTGGTAACATCTCCCTCTGCTGTCCACATCCGCTCACTACACACAGAGGGACGCAAGATCACACGTGACTTCCTTTTCACCAACTTGACGTCAAACAGTAGTAACGCACGCACACGCACAGTATGAATAAATCAGTCAAATCAGACTCATCCCTTTAATTAAAATGAGGGAGGTCATTTAAGATCAAACACGGAGCTGAAATAGCCTCTCACTTGTTACCAAGGCGACCAGAGGGCGCCGAACCTGCGTTGAGTTTTACTAATTAGCTCCCCTGCCGCAGCTGGCCTGCCAAGTGGTTTTCTTAATTAGTTAATTGGTTGCATCTGGTGCGTTTCACTTAAGAGGGAACCGGACACTACGTTGGTGTCCTCCACTGTTTGGCGTCCTCCACTGTTTGGCCGTGTAGCCTCTCCCAAACGCGGTATGTTGTGTTCCCAGAAAACAGAACGTGTGTGTACTGTTTTGAGGTCTGTTGTGACTTATTTGACGTCTCTTCCTGTTTCACAGGTTAAAGACTTTTTGAAGTAAAGAGGAGCATCTCATCTGAACCTTATGTGAGTAGAATTGTGTGGCAAAGCATAACTGACGTGACTTGTATGTTGAATATAATTCACTGATAATGTGTGAAGGAAATCGGGGATTGTGGTGGTTTAACTCATTTGAAATGTATATAATGATTCTACCTGAAAGTAACATTTGAGAGACTATACATTCAAACTTGTCAAAGTAAGAGGTAAATCACTCTTGACTAATGACAGTCAAATAATTATAACTTGTATCAAAAAGCTGGATTGTTTAATTATCTTAATCATTATTTAAAAGTTGGATCATCCCAAAAGCCCTGGATTTGTATTGTCATTCATTTATCTGATTTAATGGAGATGGTAGATGTTGAACGGTGAGACAGTGTCCAAGTTTGGGGGCAATAATGAGTAAACTATTCGTTCCTTCAAAGGACTATCATGGATATTTAACTGCAGTTCTGTGAGTATCCCAACTTAACCATCAAGATGAACTGTAAACTGTAAGTCATTAGTTTCTTATTACTCTTGGGCACATTGATGTATGTTGGCTTCCTGGTGAGTTAGCCCGTTACCTGAAGGTTGATCTGAGTAGTAAGGATGTTGTATTGTTTCATGGGTTACTTAGGTGTTTGGTTTATGTTGGTTTTATTTGTTGAAATGGTTACAGGCTCCAAATTATTGTTGTAAGCTGGAGTAATGGGTTGGGTTCTGATATCTTCAGTCTTCTTTCATGCTACTCTCCTGAGCTCTGCATCTTCATCACATGAGTGTTGCTTTACTAATGAGGATGTGGTCTGAGTGAGCAGAGGTGCATACTGGGATACAGAGCTGTCTGAAGTCTACAGGTCTGTAGACACGCCCCCTCAGGGGAAACCCGAGTGTTTGAGAAACCGTCGTGACGTCAGTTACATGGACTGGAATGTTCTTTAAGATGGAGACAGGGATTCAGAAGGAGAAACACCAGGGGGAGATGAGGGGGCTCCTCATCTCAACGACTAAAACACAACTTCAGTCTGACACAGAACCATGGAACACATTCAACAGTCCCCTCCAGGCATCGTGACTCCTCAGGAACAGTTCAATTTCCAAGAAGGTCTTATTTGGGGACATCCCCATATGGATCCTGCTCCTCAAGAGCCACCCCCCTCCACTGGGTGGTCTTCTGAACAGATGACCTCCTTCCTGTCCTCAGGCTGACTAAAGCTGCACCGTTTGCATCTGTGAAGGCCCCTCAATCAGGAAAACACTGGACAACAGACATGACTTCAGAAACGTTGAATCAACCTGGGACACATTTTGGAGACGCCAAGCATAATCCATCACCAATGTGGGACGCCACTGAAGAATTTTGTTCATAATTTACGTCTCTGGAGACTGATTGTTCTGTTCTGGGTGCCCTGGCAGGAGAGCTGGGGGTGGATGATGGAATGTTATTTGCTATGAGGTTTTTACCCTGCATGATTGTTTTGCCATTTATGGCTCAGTGGTGTGTGTGTTTGGGTTTGACATGAGATGGATGATTTTTGAGCATCACTAGGGTTCTACTGTGTGTGTGTCTCTCCCACTCACACCTGGCATGGGGTTCTACGTGCCTGTCCTGGGTTCTATGCGTGTGTGTCCGGCTTGCTTTGACAGTGATAATGTTCATACGAGGGTCTGTGTGATTGGCTTGGGATATTGGAATGGTCAACTAAATCATACCTGATGGACGGCCACACGTTTACTTGAGGCCTCCAGGAGACATGAAGAGCCCAGAGCGACGCTCCGGAGCGATATCCAACACACTGGGCAGGAAGAGTATCCAAATCAAGTGTAAAAGGATGCAAGCAGCATGTTCAGATCAGTGACTTCAAACTAGGACTACACCAATCAGGATCAATGGAGGATGGACACCCAAAGGAATTCCACAAGGAGAGTCTGACATTGGAAAGGGACCTCAATGGATATTCAAGATGACCTTCAGTTCTGTAATGAGACGGCTCTTCCTACCTGGCTGGATTGATGGAGAGCCCTGTGGATCTTGTCTTGCCCTCAGTTGCACGTCTTCTCAGGCTGAACTGTATTTGTTTCGGACAGGACTAGCTGAACGATTGGTTCCCTTAAATCAGAACCAATCTGGGAACTCCAACTAGTGCGCTGTTCGAGCTGAAGTTGTGCTCTTCAGCTGAGGAGGTAAGGAAACCTTCACTGGGGCTTCAAGGTGTAAAGAGGAGAATGTTTCAAAGTGTTCCATGGTGCTCTGATGACCGTTGTTGTGTTTCACTGGCTGAGAGGAAGAACCCTCACATCTTCCTCTTGGCCTTCCTCCTCTGAGAATCTTGGCGCCATCTTGAAGGATATTCCAGCTCATGTAACTGATGTCACGACAGATTCTCAAACACTTGGTTTCTCCTGAGGGGCGTGTCTATAGAACTGAAGACTTCAGACAGCACTGTATCCCAGCATGCATCTCTGCTTACTCAGACCACACCCCCATGAGTAGGATGCAACACTCTAGCGATGGAGTCGTAGAGTTTTATAAGTAACGCGGGAGCAGACAAAGGTGATTAGAACACAATGGCATGTCAAGTCTGTAAATCTTTAAACCACGGAGATGGTTGGATAGTTCAGGAATTGGGCTTCTTTTTATTATGGGCAGTCCTTTGACTCAGATGCCCACTTCTCACTGGACCTGTACATGTGTTGGCTGGCTGGCATGATTTGCTGTTGGTGATGAGGCGGTCTGGGTGACGTTGCAGGGCTATGGTCGGCTCTCTGTGAGCTCAATGTTTAGATTTGCTCTGTATGGTTTGTACCCTGAATAATCTAGATAATTGTAAAATGTAGACATGGTTTTGTATTGAATGATTCCAGGATTTTAGGTTTAAAGTTGTTGTGGGACGTACATGGTAGTTTGGTTCTTCGTACGGTTTTGAGTGATATAACTTGTACACACTGGGTGCATAATAATGTAAAGGTACACTGAATAGTAGTATTGACCAACAGCAACAAACAGATCTCCTCAAGGTAAGTCTGTTGGCTGTGATTTATTGAAGACCATCGCTGGACTTCAGGATCTTCCTCCGTTCAGCTCAAGGTGAGGCGCTGGTTCTGTTTTTTCTTTGGTTGGTTCCGGCCGGAATGTTCGGATTCCGGTCGGACGGTTTGTGCTTCCCGCCGTGGAAGATTCTGAGTGTGGTCACTTGATTTAGTCCCAATGGTTAGCATAGAATGTTGTAGTCTTGACAACCATAAGAACCCACCTGGCAGTTAGTTGGACGGGAGTCCCCTGAGGGAATCTGGCGGAAAGTTCTGGATTGTATTTGCGTAACCTCGAGTCGTTGTCAACGGAAACTATTTTTCAGTCGTTTCCATTGGGAATTGTTGCCCCTTATCTTAAAAAACGTACGTTTGATATTAAATACATACTGACACGTACGTCGTACAATATGTTGATAATTTCCGATGGTTGCGCCGTACTTTTAACCACGATGACGTGACGGGACTCTCGCTGCATACAAAACAGCGTTCTACTTGCGACTCATTTTTGACATCGGTGAAGGCTGAAAATCATTTCAAGGTGGAAGACAATTTGACATTTCTTCAACGGAACCCAGCACCTGAATATGGCTGAGTATATTTGATTTAATATAGATACTGCTTAGTGTCCTTTGTTACTTGAGCTTTTGTACGTTCTAAATATCTGCTGTCATTAATTGCCACAGAAGTTAAACCCTACCCAATGGAATGACGTTAAACAACGACTTTGGTGCAGAGTTACCAGCTGGTTAATATCAAAGCTAAAATAATGACTGTCCTTCCCACATGTTACAGTAGAAGATACTCTAGAACTGTACAAGGTTGAAAAGGTAACATGTTTGTCCCAGGGTGTCTGCCTCCTCACCCAGAGCCAGACCTCCACCTCCTCACCCAGAGCCAGACCTCCACCTCCTCACCCAGAGCCAGACCTCCACCTCCTCACCCAGAGCCAGACCTCCACCTCCTCACCCAGAGCCAGACCTCCACCTCCTCACCCAGAGCCAGACCCCCACCTCCTGTCGGAAGTCCTCCAGAACCGGTCAGTGCTATGGTGTGTGAGTAGAGTCTTCTCAGGTCAGTTTTAATGCATGGCCTGAACCACTTCTTTAAACTTGTGGACAGCTCTGTCTTCATTCCCAGAAACGGGATGCTCATGTCTGGTCTCCAGTCTTTTCTAGCCTTGAGTTACAAACTAATAGTTAAATTAATTGTGTAACTCGGTTTCGGATGAGTCAGATAAGTTTATTGTTGGGCAAATGCTGATATAAACCTGCTTCTGTAGCTGAAAGGCGAGGCTGAGAGGCTGAGGACCGGAGGCTTGTGGTGCCAGGGTGGACCGGAGACAGAGGCTGGAGACCAGAGGCCTACAGCACCGGACCAGAGGGTAACCATCACCAAGATCATCTGAAACACTAAAATCAACGGTAGTTTAGGTCTGGTTTTGATCATTTTATGACTTTAAATCAGTGCCAAGCTGTGATTTGAGTTAATTCATACGGGGATTATGTAGGAGTCATACGAGCCATTATTGTTACTAGTGCTGCTACGACCGTAGTGGATGAATTGCTGAATGTGACAATCTGTCTAATTTAAGTGTTTAAATATGTTTAAATTGGTCTTCCATTTTACAGGTGAACCTCAGATGCAGGAGGTTGGGTGTGTTGCGTCCCCAGGTGATTTACTGCTGAAACCAACTCTGTTTGTAACCAGACCAGGAATCCATGTCTGAAGGAGCTGATGGAGGAGTCGTGCTGAAGGCCCTGCCTGGTGGAGGAGCTGGTGGAGGCCCTGCCTGGTGAAGGACGTCTGTCGTGGGGTAGATGGAGCTTGACTCTGAAGTGATCATCACACTCACTGCCACTTCTCGTAGAATACTGCTACCACAAACTACCGGCGTTTGTACCATATATACCTGACGAATACATCTGTTTTACCACATGTTGAATGTGTTCTGGAGCAGATGCGAGCTGGTAGGGGAGCCGTGAATCTGGAGGATGACCATCACTCTACCAACAAGGATTGTAAGTTTGTATTAACCAAACGACTGGAAATAAAGGCCTGTGTTTGTTACCTTACATTAGAGCCCAACTACTCCTGTGTTTGTTACATTACATTAGAGACAAATTACTACTGTGTTTGTTAACTTGCATTAGAGAAAAATTACGTTTGTAATTTGACCAGTAATCTGGAGGACTGATGGAGAAGCCGTACATCTGGAAGGCCAATCCTGAGGACAACCAGGACTCAACCATCAAGGATTCCTCGTAAGTTTGCATTATCTGGACTAGGTAGGGGGTTGGGGGTTCAACTCTCAAACCAATGGTGCCGGAATACAAAGTCCTCAGAATACAGTGATGCGTCCTTGAGCAAGGTGCCCTAAAGCCTGCCTGCTCCTTAATGACTTTTCTTTGGTTCAGATAATGTTGCATCTTTTGAATATTGAACCTAATCAATGTCCTTGTTTAGTCCGGGCAGACACACCTGAGCTGAACCTCACCTGATCCTGTTTGGTCGGGGGTAGACACACCTGAGCTGAACCCGCCCTGATCCTGACATCCTGCTGGTCCCGTCTCCTCAGTTGATTTGAGCCTCGTCCTCCAGAAGACCTGCTGAGCTCAGCAGTCTGAGGCTGATGGATCAATGACCTCCAGTGGGAGTGATCTTCTTGACCCCACATGTAACCTTGTGCTTCCACACGCCTTTCCCTCACGTCTGTCACTAACCTCACTACTTCACTACTTTCTACTGCTTCCTCTTTTCTTCCTTCTCTGTGGTTCGAACCTTTACACTGGAGGCGCGTCTCCATGCCCTCAGAGGGTTCAGCGTTAGGGTTGAGAGTCAGGGTTTAGAGTCAGGGACAGAGCTGGTCAGGGAGGACTGCTTTTACACAAACCTCTTCACTTGCTTTCGGAATGGTGGTGACATTTTGAAAAGATTCATTTGGGAAAATGTTTTCCTCTGCTTTCCTTTACGGAATTGAATTACACTTCTGTCAAGTGTTTTTGTTTACATATTAAAATCCCACATTGACTTCTACATGTTTGGTGCGGTTGATTTAATTGTCCTTTAACTTGGTTAATGTCAAGCTAAACTCCTGCATTACATTTAATATACATGATTGTTATTCAGCAATGTTAACATAATCCATTTTGTAAAAATATGAAACCTCCATATTACTACTAAATTCAAGCCTATTCATGTATTTAATAATGTACACACTGCCCCGCAGGCCATTCGCTGCTGCTACAACACGTTCAATCCACCAACCCGTCTCACATCAATGTACTATAGCTACGTTGGTTCAAACGGAAGATGTAGTTTGGTGTGAGACTGTTGTCCAGCAGAGGGAGCTGTCATACACCTTAATTATACAGGAATGTCTGTGTATTTACATTTTTAAATGTTCATGTGCTGGTTTAGTTTGTCTGCAAATAACTCTGCCTCCAGCAACTGGATTGGTCGAAACATATGAAGTGAAAGAAACAAAAGGCCAGTTCACCAGATCTGAGGTCAGCTGCGGTCTGAGTTTTGGATCATGACTGTATTGAGTGAACGACGTCTGAGCGAAATATTAACCACCTAGAACTTGGTGCGTTTCCTGGAGCTCAGAGGATGGCAGGACGCGTGTTTACTTGGTCGATTAGGCCCTGAACCCAGACATCCTAATCACAGACCCTGTGTTTAATTAGCCCCGAATATAATCTTTGGGTTAAAAAATAAAATAAGTACAAATATTTATAAGTAGCCTAGTCTAGATAGTCCTTCTGGCAGGAGGATGTTTAAAAACATAACCTTTTTACCACCTCAAGTGAATTAACCTGTCCTATCCCCAGTCAGGTGTGTGTGTGTGTGTGTGTGTGTAAAGTCTGTCACTTGTATTCATCATACTCTGAAATAACTTGAATGGAACTTTAGACATTTGGGGATAAGCAGGACAGCAGTCAGGTAGCTATTTTAAGCTATAATAAACTGCATTTTGTTTATTTAGGTGAAGCATTAGGAAAAAATGTAAAATATGTAAAATAAAGCATAGAAATAATTTTTGCGTTTTCCTTTTCCGTCTGGGCTAAGCCCCGGATGTTTATGAAACCTAGAAACACCCCTGATTGAAGCATCTGCAATATGAAGAGAAATTGACTAACCCAAGTGGGACGCAATCCCCTGTTTATAGATGTGTTCTCAGTGCGCTTAAATGCTCCTTTACAGTCTGAACCAAAAGTGAATGGTACAATCTAGGAGCCATATTCCTGTATGTGTTGGGGTACTTAGAGATAATACTGATGAACATTGCCAACGTATACACAGAGCATGAGCCCCAGTACGTGAGCATGCTTAAGTTTCTGTATACACTATAAATCGGTCTCCAGACGCTGGCCAATTAGCAAGCACATTCCATGAATCCTTAGTCACAAACACCAAAGCATATTCCAGATGTCTCTCTGACTTTCATCTTTGCATGAGCTTAGTAAACTAGGTGGTCCAGCACTTAACTCTTGATTCAATTCGCTCCCGCCAATTTTTCTTATCCAGTATACTTTAATGGATTGAATATCTGACACTTTTGATTTATGCATGATTATTTTATTCTATGTTCAATTTATGTTCAATGTTATTCAGAGGAAACCCCTTGAGATGAAACATCTCGTTTTCAAGGGGACCTCACAAAAAAAAACATACAGACAGACAAAAACTCTCCCTCACACCGAAATAACCCATATCCTCCCCATACAAACCATTCGTTATTGGACAATAAACAGTTACAGTTAGGTTCATTCATCTTCAAATAGACACAGAAAAGGAGTCACACTATCTTAATTTAATTAATATGTTTCTTGTCTATTGCACAAACACTGGCCAATTTGTTAAGATTCCCACAAGGCTAGATTTATAGCCCACAAATCATTGTTAACAGTAGCCTTTCCAGAACAATATGTATTTGAGGTTAAATCAATCCAGTTAAGTTGATTTTATTGCGTCTTTTTGACTCTTTATAGTCTATCCTTTAATTTTTTTTTTGAAAAATGTTACTAGCAATCAGTTGGGAGAATACAGGCCTCTTTTAATCATGACTTTTGGTGACAACTGTCAACTATGTTTGTTTTTCTGTATATGTCGGCCGATGTATCTAAAGTATAGTATGTGTAATAGTCAACCACATTCAACAATTCAAAAACAATCAAGTACGGTAGACAGCTAGGCACCTAGGTATAAAAGTGATATTTAAGAGCATGTCTCTGTTTATTAGTTAGGTTTTTACTATGTTCTCCGCCTCATTCTGCTCCAAGTGGACAGAATAAAGATATAAAGCAGGGCCTGTTCATTGTGACTGCTGGGTTCACTCATTAATCGACCACATGCTGAATAGTATATGGGCTGGACATAGAAAAACCTGTGTCTGAGTGTATAGGTGTGTGTGTGTGCTTGTACAGTATCTGTGTAAGGTTGTACAGTATGTTTGTATTTGTGTTTGTGTTTAAGCGTATACTGTGTGTATGTGTGTGTGTGTACAATATGTGTGTGTGTGTGTGTGTGTAATTGTGTACAATATGTGTGTGTGTGTGTGTGTGTGTGTGTGTGTGTAATTGTGTACAATATGTGTGTGTTTGTACAATATGTGTGTGTGTGTGTGTGTGTGTGTGTGTGTGTCACACAGGTCAGAGGTCAGAGGACACCAACCCTCCTGGTGACCTAATTATGAATTGCATTTTTTTCAGTGAGTCACAGAACATTTAGATTCGCTCATCTATCATTAACCCAATAGGAAAATCCCATGAACAAGACTTAAATTAAATAACGTAGGGAAGGGGGATTTTTGGGGGGGGGGGGGGGTTAGGCATAGAAAGAGGAGAGATGGTAAATCAAAGCATTAATGCGGAGCCACAACTTTACGAGAGAGGACCCACTGTAACCATTTTCCGTCATTTGTGATCTATTACGATGTCCAGTATTAAAGCAGAGGATAGGATTCGTGTATCGGGATTTTTTCCCAGAACAAAAGGAGCTCGTTGGTGTTAACCCGGCAAACCGAGAATCATGCCTTTGGATACCATTAAAGATGACTGAAATAGATTCTGTGTGCGTCTTGGTCACCACAAAGGCCATGGCCGTGTGCATGGAGGTTATTGAGTATAATTGGCGTGTATTGATATAGTTATTGTTACGCTAGAGTTCCTCTCTCTCTCTCTCTCTCTCTCTCTCTCTCTCTCTCTCTCTCTGGATGAAATGCTGACACAAATGAATGGTGTTGATGACTCTTACATTAACTTCCATAAACCGTTGTACTCTTAAGTCAGACTTGTATACAATCCTTACTAAACATAGGGTACCCACTTTCAAGCAGAAAGGGTTCGAACACATTTGTATGCGTGCAATGCAACATGTGCATGTGCAAACAAATGCGATGGGACATCTGTATGGCCGGACGTGCAATGCAACATTATACCAACACCGCAAGCAATCATTTTTAATATACTACTTTTTTACTGCATGATGAGCATGGGGAAATTATAGCAGACAAAGTAAAGTAATACTATTTATGCACTCTCACTGCCATGGCAACTGCTGTCAAATACTGTCGTCTCGTGACTCAGAGAGGTTGCTCAGGGACAGAGTGGGGAACGTCGTTGTCAACTAGCAGGGTGCTGTTGTGTGATGCTATGGTTCAATAAAGTCAATGTTAGCAGGAGAGAAAAATAACAGACTGGGATGTGATTAAAGACATTTGTGTTGCTTTGATATTTAAAAAGTATTGAATTTTTTGCGAATTTACAAATCGGCAATTCTGTGTCCTGTGAAGACTAGGGTTAGGGAGTTTCCAGAGAGGAAGTCTCATGCATGAGTCAAACACGGCTTGATCTACCACCCGTCTGGGAGACGTGAACCAGAGCCACAGCGGTGCTGCAGACATGACCACAGCGTGGCCCAGGCCATGTTTACCGAGACGCGGCCTCCTCACCCACCGACCAAGCCTCAGGCCACAGCGTCCACAGGGCTGTTGGTGTCGGGTCGCTGGGGTCCAGCGGTTGGCGAGTCAATAACGGTTGTTTTTAATTAGTACAGAAACCCTGTGGTGTCGTGCCGAGGTTGTGAGACCCAAAGCAGAAATGCACGGGTTCGATTGCCAAAGCCTGCACCCTGCGTTTGGGGTCCTAAAACAAGATGTGTGTCTCTTAACTCCCTTACGTCTGCTAAATAAGTAAATTGCAACAAGTGTGCAAGCACATACAGGGAAGTCTAATCGGATTCTAGGAATGCATTGAAGAAAAGTATTATGAGAGGTTGGGACCCTCAGCCAGAAACCTTGCGGAATTGTCAAATTCTTTTTTTTGGCAGATCTTAACCTTCCTTTGATCGAAAGACAAAGAATCCCAGCCCAGCTTCCAGGAGCCACCTCATGTCGGTGAATCACCTTGGAAGCAAACTACTCACACTCATTTAAATTTAGACTCTGTTCGGTTCACTGGATTTAAGATAAGCCCATGTAATCGAGGACTAGATTGTGGAAACACACCGGTGCACTATGACAACCGCCTTGAAGTAGGCTGAGAGCTGACTCACGACGAGCCAAACACCTTCCCCGTGTGCTCACAAGACTCTCGGTCAGCCGAGATTCCCTGGGCTGTCGGCGTTTGGATGATGATGAAGGTGATGTCAAGGATCCGTGGTGTGGGTCAGGTTTTTATAACGAAGGCAAATACAGCCTCGATAACTCTCACAAGTGATCAAGATGGAGATGTCTTCTGCATGATGTATATGTTGTGGTTGACGTCAGAGTCTGTGGTTCGTGAAAAAGGCGCCTTCATCATATCCCACCCCGTTGAATGTCAACTTGTTTTTATTCTCAATAAATAAAGAAATGCAATTGAGAGAATAGAAGAGACTATATAGTTAGAGCATCTCTGCAGGCCTTTCACGAAACATTTAAAATGTGATTTTGAACTGTGGCAGAACGTGGCATTGGATATTCGGGTATTATGAAAATGAATCAGACATTAGCATATCACCGCTAAAGTCAACATTAATTCATAAAAAAATAAAATAACAACGAAACCCTTTTACAAGAGGAGAAGGGTAATGGAAAGTCTTGTTTGAAGGCAGTCCATGTTCATCAGTTCTCAGGATCGTCGTTTATTGCCTGTTTGGCTGAGGGGGGCGGGGGGGGGGGGGGGGGGGGGGAGGGGTGAGGGGGTGGGGGGGGGGTGGATCGCCGAGGCCAGCCAACTGTCATCTAAAATCTAATTTTGATGAAAACTGCTGTCAGCCTTCCTAGAAACCCCAGAATGAAGTGGCAAATTGGAACTACAGAGAGCACATTATTCTCTGTGAGGGTCCTCGCACTCACACACATAGACACACACACGTGCACAAGCACGCACACAACGAAGGAGAGGTGACTGTAAACTCATGGTCCATCTGTATCTGTTACAATGCAGCGCTTAAGAAGCTTCTGGAGAGTGGCTTTGGCAGTGTCAGGGAGCAGGAGAGGAGGTATTTTTTGCCTTTTTTTTCTTTTAACACTCCTCAGCCTCGGCGCCAGGGTGGAAATCAGCGACGGAGTCGAGACGAGGAAAGACCAGGCTGGTAGCGGAACACCGAAGGACACGCAGAGGAGAACCGTGCAAGAAAAATAACTCAAACGATTTGAGGACCAAGAGTGTTTGAAGTGAGCGAACAGCATGCCCGTCTCCCCCCCCTGTGCCACACACTCACTTCAAAGAACCATCCCATAATTCAGAGCGGTAGCCGAGCAAACAAGAGTCACTCAGAAAAAAAGAAGACGGAGGAGGGAAGGGGATTGAAAGTAGGAGTTTGCGTGTTGTTGAAGCACCGATCCGTTTGGCGCCGGAGGTCGTGTTTGGTTAGGGCTCGGCGCGCTCAAGCTCCATGATTCTTAGAGAGGAACCGGGAGGAGAGACCGCCGGTTCAGATGGATTGGGGGTGGTGGGGGGGGGGGGGGGGGGGGGGGTATAGTCATGGCCGCTCTGGTCTCTCGTCCAGAGAACCGGAGAAGGAAAGCTGGGAGGATTGGCCGCCGAGTAGTCAAACTCTGGCTGAAATATGGCAAGTGTTCCCCTGCCCCAGACGAGGAAGGTGGTGTATGGGTGGGGGTGGGGGTGGGAGGGAGGTTGGACGGGGCATTAAAAACACATCCTTGTGTAAATATTAGCCTAATACATTGGCCTTGTTCTGTTCAAGGAGCGACGCTGTGTGGCATGTCTAGATGTGAGACAAGATGGCGACCGTCACGTGAGGAATAACACGGTCTGCTAACGCCGACTATGACGGGTTTCATTGTTATCCGGGGGAACTTATGCAGTTTGGTAATGCAGTTAGTAAAGACGATATGAATCTCTGCAAAACATACCCACGTGCGCACACACACACACGCACGCACAAACGCAACCAAACTCTGAGAGCCACAGAAACAATTACAATATTCGCTTTGTGTTTTATTTTTAGACGCACACACAAGGGATAGGCTTTAAATTCAAATGTGTTTTTTATTTAGTCTGATATTTATTGCTTATTAACTGCCTGTGAAGTTCTCCTCGCTGCTATTGGCACACGCTCAGGAAGTGCTGGCGAGTGTTTGGCTCTCATGACAGCAGAGGTCTGTAACACATGGTTGTCATCGATCAAACCTCTCTCGGGCTGATACGAATGCGCTCGGGGATCGCGACCATATTATCCGTCTGAAGACATTTCGCCGGTCTCCAAGTGTGTGTTGGCGCATGCGAATGATGTTGGACAAATCATGTGAATGTTGAATCCAACAACGGCAGCAAAGTATCCTGAAATTGAACCTGAGATATCGGAGCTTTAAATATTGAATAAATATTTGGTGTGGTGATACAAGGATGAAATATCTTCGCATAAACTGTAATCGAAAACTAGCCTCCAACGTGAAAATGGGTACGAGTTCAGAGGAGGATACAGTCCAAGGGGAGGACTGAAATAGGTCAGAGAGCCAAACTATAACAAGGACCAGACGTGATGTGTAATTGTGTCAGCTTTTTTTGGGACCAATAAAGACTGGCTCAGAAATATGGCGTACAGAACAATGTATGAATGGTGATGAGTAGAGAGGTTAGGGCTCGCTCTGCTTGTGTAGACAGGCGATGACAATTTCTTTGAAAGGCCTTCAGTGATTTTTCTTTTACTATCTTCTTCTTTTCTTAGTTTGTTTTCTCAGCGTACATCAATCAGACGCCATGTGGCCTGTATAATACATGGGAACCTAAGGTATTGGGTTTTGGCCCGGAATATATATCAATAAAATAATACAGCCATTCTCAGTAATATATTACACTAAAGCGATACCGATTTATTGTTTCTCTTTCTTCTGACAAATGTACTTATTGTAAGTCGCTTTGCATAAAACTGTCTTCTAAATCTATTAGATGTACTATTCATTATTTGGGATTAATCTGTTCAATAATCCTAAAAGTATAGATATTGCATCCATCGATGCGTTGATAAGCTACGCCTCCTTGGAAGTCACTTCTGATCCAAATATCTGCAGAAATTACCAAACGAAAATGAATATCCAGCTCATGCTGGTCCTGGCTTCAGATATTAGTCCCCTTGGCGATAGACTTCATAGACACACACATGTTTCAAACAGGGACCCATGGATTGGTTCTTGGCAGTAGTAGCAGCAGTCATCATCACCCAGTGGGTGACGATTGCTCCTCTGACCGGTTTGAGCACACTGATGGAAAAGCAAGTCAAGCCGTAACACGCACAACTTGCATCTACATTACAGCGGACATAGAAAAAAACACAGGAGATGAATTCCGTGGTCTTCTGTCATGTGCTCGCTCTCACCAGGCCCGACCCTTCATTCCATAAGCACACGACAAAGTGAACCGGCTAACCTCGCCGGTTCGCTCACGTTGCGCTGCAGAAATGAGAAGGCTTTCTGTACTCGCTGCTGTGTCACAAAACGCAGTGTACTCCAGCAGCCCAGGGACCACCTCTACGCAGAGCTGTCAGACGCTGAGAAGAGGCAGAGAGGTCCCTGGCTTTGCTTTAGTTGTTCCTGAGGCAGGTTGAGACAGTTTCTCTCTCTCTCTCTCTCTCTCTCTCTCTCTCTCTCTCTCTCTCTCTCTCTCTCTCTCTCTCTCACTCACTCACTCACTCACTCACTCACTCACTCACTCACTCACTCACTCACTCACTCACTCACTCACTCACTCACTCACTCACTCACTCACTCTCCCTCGTTCTCTCTCTTTTTCTCCCTCCTTCTTTCTCTCTCTCTATCCCTCTCCCTCTCTTTCTCCCTCCCTCTATCTCGCTCTCTTCTCCGCCCTCTCTCTCTCTCTCCCTCTCTCTCTCTCTCTCTCTCTCTCTCTCTCTCTCTCTCTCTGGCCACCTACACCTTGACCCGACCCCAGACGTTGCCTGGAGCAATGGCAGGCACGTCTTCCCCCGGGGTAAAGTTGGACCGAAGATATCGCGCTGTTTGGACACGTTTGGACAGGGCCAACGAGTACATGATGAAGGAGAGGAGAACGGGAAGAGCTGAACGGTGTTCAGGGGGGTCCGGGGGTTGTGATGAAGGTCGTCTATCAATGTCTGGAGCGGACTCTTCGGATCCAGAGGACGCCCCGATGTGAGAGGCTGAAGGCCAAACAAACGGAGAGCGTTTAGGTGTTAGTGAGCGAAGGAACCGGACACCAGAATGTAAACACCATGAGAAACAAGGGGGCCTGTCCGCCCACGCAAACGCACAAACACACGCATATACAACGATCCCTCTCGATGGCCGACGTCTTTAGTCTTTGGAATGGTCCCCAGAGCGGAATCATTACCAGGAAAAAATCAAGGAACTCCACAGTTGGCCTTTCTGTGCCGGGCTCCAACATGTGTTTTGTCTTCTCACTGTACCAAGGTTTTGTTTTTTCTGTCTTCTTCTTTCCTCACATGCCCCTTGCCAGTTGAAAAGACAAGGCCTTGATTCTAGCCCTGGAAATATTTGCCTTATTTCCCATAAGGCCGAGCGGTGGAACGTTAACAATAGCTAATGAGGAGCCATGAGGAGCAGAACCCTGGACCGGGTGGTGGGGTGATGGACTTATCACTCCTGACGTGTGTAGTACTTGCTTAATGTCATGTCTCTAATCGCATGCGTTTTTCTCCGTAATATTTTAATGTGTTGGCCGGAGTTCTCTGGCATTCTGGGAAACGGTAACCTAGTATGAGATATAATGGGAAAATCATAAAAGATTATGCAGGAAAATGTTATAAAGTAAGACCTTTTTATTTATTTGTTGAAACACCCTGATTACAAAAATATGTTCTACAAAGACTAAGATCTGAGGATCGAGGAAACACAGGCTACATGTCATTGAATCATACATGCTCATGGTTGTAATGCGGTATTGTTCCCATGATTTGTGTCTAGACATGCTCCAAGAATGAAGAGCATGCTCAAAATTGGTACACCCTGGCAAAATATAAAGAAACAAACTGCAAATCAGCTCCATAAATCGAACAATGTTATGCAGTAAACTTGCCACCAAGGGCGGGAAAGTAACCATACATCTGAGTTCTTAATAAAGGAACGCGTTGTCCATTTTAATTTTCCGTTTTAATGTAGGCCTGGTAGCCTGGTGTGTGCAGACAGTGCCACCACATGGCATTGACCTTTGGTTCTGGAGCCTGTGTGTAAATGTCTACTTTGGTGGGCTTGGCTTGACACTGAAGGTACTAAATCTTGTTGTGTGTGTTAGTGTGTGTGTGTGCGTCCTCTCAGACTTCAAAGTCTCTGAAGGTTGTTTTAGGAGCGGCATCAAGCGGCATCAAGCGTCCAAGCGACCCGGTCGGACCAGGATCCGGCGGCTCGCGTTGGTTGGGTTTCTGGGAGTTTATGAGTGGAGGAACCACTTACCAGACCTGAGGACCAGAGGATGTTGGTTTAGAGGTGGAAAGCTAAAATGGACCCCCTTTAAAAACGTCAACAGACAGTGTGCACAGCTCGTTAATCCCATTTTACATGCGTGGAAGTGTGTGTTTGTTCAGGTAATTGGGACAAATTATTCAATTTGTCCCAATTTTGAGAATGATGTTTGTGTAACTGATTTGTGGAAGGACGTTTCCCCGTGAAGAGAAAGAGAGATGGGGGATAATTTAGACTTTTTTTTACTCTTTGGGTTTCAGGAACTGAAAGAAGGCAAAATAAACCGTCTCAGATTTTTTTTTAGGAATTTCTAAATACAGTAGGCCCACATGCAAATTTCAGCCAGTACCACAATTTCATCAGCTTCAATCGATTTTTCAATCAAGGCGCCTCGTTGGACTCTTTGTATTAAGACACACTGTAAATTTTTATATTTATGTAGGAACAAAGCCTGTTAAATAACCAAAGTGGATTAATCACATCAATCATCAGTCATTGTCAGGCTAAGTCCTCTCTGAATACGGGCTCCAAAATTAGAGGGAAATTACTTGCACTTGTTTATGGCAACAGAATTCTGCTACTGCTGTGGCATATTTGCATTGTTATGTGATGCTCATCAGCTGAACATTATGAGTCAAATATTGCGTCCATTGCACTTCCCAGAGCTCCTACCCTCAACATAAAGTAAGTGAATTACGCTAACTAAATAAATACTACCTTAAAATTTAAGCGCTAGCTTGATGGATAACGCGGCCCGTGCCAGCCAAAGCACCACAAACGGAGGATTCAAATGGAGCAGATCGCGTTGGCCAGGTCTGGTTTATTAGGCTTTTCTCTTATGGCCCGGAACACCCAACCTACAGGACGTCTCTGAAGAATTTGCTCCACTTAGAAGAAAGTGCGGTATGATTGCCAGACATGCTGTGCCGTGGCGCTCTCTATTGGCGAGGGGACCACCGAGAAGGTTCGGTTTTTTAAGCGCATACCAGGGATTTGGCGACGTTGTTGACCCAGATAAAGACACCTAAAACCCAAGAACGGGGGTCATTTTCACACGCTGCAGATGTGACTGGTGTGGATCTCAGCTCAGGGACGGCTATTTACTCAGATTATCCGATTGTGTTTGTTCCTCAGCTTCTCTGGTCTGACAATCCACCGCTCCTAATTGCACGCTCCGTCCTGACGGACGTCAGATGAATGGTTCCATGACTTTAATAGTTATTGCAGCTTTCACTTTCATTCTGACAACGGGACCACGAGCCATCACTGGAAGGAAGAATCCCCCCCTATGGATCTAACGAAGCCCGGGGAAGCCCCATTTGAGACAAACTCTGATGGAAAATAGTAAAATGGACTGCATTTATATAGCGCTTTTCTAACCAGCGGCCCCTCAAAGCGCTTTACAATGTGGCCTAACATTCACCCATTCATGCGCACATTCACACACCGACGGCGGCGTCAGCCACGCAGGACGACAGCCAGCTTGTCGGGAGCAGTCAGGGTGATGCGTCTTGCTCAGGGACACCTCGACACTCGAACTAGCAACCTTCCAGTTACCAGCCGTCACCCTCTAGCTCCTGAGCCACATGAGAAAGGCCTATACAAATAAACCTGACTGGACAAAGTACGGGGGGGGGGGGGGGGGCACAAGCAAGAACCCTGTACACCTCTGTTCTCCTATTCAGGTCAAACTCCTGAATTCAATTTGGTTTCTGCCTCTTAAGGAACGATAACACCAGCCTCACCCGAGGGGCCGATAACTTGATCGCCCTCACCACCGACTCCAGAGTGAGGGGGCTGTCATGTTCCAAATACAACCAGTGAGGTTGCTGGATCCCCCCCAAAAACATGACCCGAAACAACACTGGAGGTCCAGGGTTCCCCCCACAAAGAAACTTTTCATGTGGACATTATATTTTATTTTATTTGTTTTTTATAATCACGATTTCATTGGCTCTGTTTTTTGTGCATGAAGAGAGCGCTTTGGCAGATCCCGGAGCAACACTTTGGACACGTTGGAGTCTCGACGGATGATCAAGCCAGCCTCGGTCGTGTTTCACGCCGGGCTCCTCCGCTCCTGTGGTATTGAAAGCCCCCGCTGCGGCCGTGTAGCGCTGCCTCCCGTCTACCTTCCAGTGTGGTTAGCGATCGGGCACCGCAAACCCTCGGGCCCAGGGCTGACGCTGTGTGTGCGCATGTGGGTGTACGCGCGCGCGCGCGTGCTTGTGTACTCGCGCGTGTGCGCGCGCACGACTGAACAAGACCTCTCCTAAATTACATACCCCTTTCTGTCAAATCACCAGATGACAGCCGAACGCAACTCCGGCAAAAAAAACCTCTGTTGGATGTTTTTCCAACAGATCCGAGTCCATTACTTCACACACGCAGTGCACGACTGCACGGCACCGGCGCCCCTTCTCTTCCCCATGACATCGTCCGGGTCGGGTAGGTGGACGTGTGGAAGAGAGCGCATCGCGCCACACACTATAAATATTGTCTGCGCACACAAAAAAAAAAGAAAAGAAGCGAGAGTGAGTTCCTCCTGACAGGTTTACTTTGGGGGGAGCTTGAGTGGTGCCTGTGCTTTCGCCCTCCCAGCGGCCAAGGTCCTGACAGCTGATCATCCCACCCTCCCCGACTCCCGACCGCCACCCCAGCGGTTTCACCCCCACCCGAGCCAACCCCGTCCTGCACCCGGAGCACCGGGTCTCGCCGGGGGCTGCGGTTACCGACGGGGGGACGGTGCCAGCGGGCGGAGGAATCCACGGCGGGGAAAGGCTTTCTGGAGGTGGAGGCTGCCCGGCGTTGAACGAGGGCCTCGAAAGAGCTCTTAATGGGGCCCGATTATTTTAGTTGCCCCAATAATGACAGTGATTACATAAAAATGCGTGCGTTTAAGAACTTTTATTCGTGTTCAATTACCCGATTTCGACGCTGACACCCTCGCTGCCACCCAAAACACTGCTTTGGGTTTGGGGCGGGGGAGAATGAATGTTTCAGAAAGGTTATGCGTGTGATTTTCATATCGAGGGGATTACGTTTTCTACTGTGTGTGAATGCCAATGCCTGACTATTCTTCCGTGATTACGTGACCTATTTGTTAAGACAGGACACAGCCTTGTATTTCCCTTGAATCAGTATTTATTAAGTGGGATTTAAAAGATTTCGGTCTACCACATGCTATTCGAATCAGTTCGAGTTGGAAAGCCAGTCTGTGTGCCAGTACTAAGAAATAAAGTTCTCTGTGTACGCCTCCTAAAATCAAACTGGTTGGTTTGGGTTAAGCACATTTGCGCTGTCATTACAGTTAAAGAAACGATCCGCGAGCATCCAAACAAGTTCCAGGGTTTCAAATATCCTCACGGGCAGATTATTAAACCTAACTCTCACAATGTGAAAGTCCACGCCATCTCAATTAGCTAATCACCACAACACAGGCACACGTATTTAGATGATTAAATTTCATTGTTGGGTTTAGGAAGCAATAATAATCAATCAGTGACAGATATCGTTGCCATCGGTTCCCAGCGCACAACTTGAACCAATGTGTGGATCCTTCTGATGAGTTAGTGAAACAAAGAGGTGAAGCAGAATCTTGTTTCGGTCCAGTTTGTACAAAGAGTCCTGCCCGGGCCCATATGTGCCGGCTAAGCATTTTCTCATATAGGGCTACCCTTTTGTTATCACAGCTTCGTATTATCACAGTTACACACACTCTCATCACAGGGAAAGGTCTGAATAAACAGAGCAGTGTCTGAAAGACCTGAGAAAGCTCTCAGAGAGTTAAGTGGTTCCCCCTAAGTGCCATAAAGAAAACGTGTAACAGAGTTTCACCGTGTATTACTTCCACA
>NC_044051.1:1824679-1860697 GCF_902167405.1 Gadus morhua | reverse complement strand
CTGATTCCCGACGGTTTCACGCTTTTATGAAAAAGGCGTAAAACCTCAAGTTACGTGTGAATTCCCTACGCCACCGTTTGAAACCTGTTTCTGGGGGAGATGACAAAACGGATTGGGATATCTAGAGGCAGTGTGGGCTTGAGTATTATTTATTTAAACGGGAAAATCCTTATCCTCCGTCTCCGGCTTGGGAATGACCCGAAGACCCAGGGGGGTTCCCGTTTGCGTCGCCTAACGACCTTTTCACTCGGCCCGACTTTCTCTGGGGCACCCATTGCCCTTTTCCGCTGCTTTTCAGTGAAACACTGAGACCCGGCTCAAAACGTCACGCGTGAAGCACAATGACATTCATACGTTCATACGTCAACACAAGCATCTGCACATTCACCCTGATGTGGGAGTCATCAAGCGAGTACGTTCGAGGCAAACAGAAAACGACACGCTTTTTGCCAAAGTTGAAAGGCAGAATGCCGGTTTAAATTCTAAAGTATACATAAAATGTTCGCCTGACACTTGGGGGGTGTTTAAACCACAGCCTTAGTAAAAATCGGCCGTTGTGTTGGTCCAATTGTGTGCGTGTTTTACGAGGGGAGAATGTAAACCGAGCCTCATCGCCATCAATTGACGTCCTTAGAGAAGCTCCAGACTGCAGAATGGCCTCCAGCACAGCGAGGGCAGACATAAACGAGCAGTCTACCATCGAGAGGAGCCATCATTCAACATTATTAGACAACACAAAGCAGTGTGAGTCGCTGCTAAGAATGTAATTCAATTTTAGAGGTTTATTTCCATGACTTTTTTCTTGAAAATCATCTATATTTTCTCTGAATCAAATTCCAGGCAATGTTCTCCAAACATATATCAACGGTTAATTTCAAATCACAATCACCAAAGCATTATTGGTACTGTATGAATTTACGTGTGCCAAGATTTATATTGCCTGGTTCTAGGTTTTCTGATAGATGCACTTCTTTATATGGGCTACAACTCCAACAAAGTCTGGAGCAGGAAAAACATAAGTTTTGTCCGTAGACAAAACATAGACATGACAGAAGAGGAGTTTTTGGGGAAAACCTGTAAAACCGTTGGACAACGTCCGGCTGTTTCCGTTCAACCTGTCACTGTCTGGAATGCTCTCCGCACCTCCTTAAACTTTTCAAATATGTTCCGGTGTCTTCTGTAGGGGGAAGGAGGGGCCCGGGCTGAGACACAGAGCTATTTCTGGAGCCTGATGAAGAGGCTAAGGTTAAAGGTCGTCCTTTTCCCTCCTCCACACCCTCCCGCTGTTGTCCATATGTGTTAGACCCCCCCCCCATCATCCACCCTCCGTCTACGACCCACCCCTACCGACCCTCCTCCCCAAGCAGTCAAAACAGATCAATTCGCCAGGCCTGTCGCTCACATCCTGTTTGCTGTTTAAACCGGCGCTTTCCAGAAATACACCACGTGTGTGTTCAGCTCGACTGTTTGGTTAAGGTTAACCCACCCCCCCCCCCCCCCCCCCCCCCCACCAACGCCACCGCACCACCACTTGACCACACACACACACACAGGACACACACACTACAGGAAGGGTTTGATTAAAAGACAATCAAAAATCGACTTTGATACTGATATTAAAGAGGTTTTGTTTTCTATTTAAATGTGGTTTCCGGTGGGAGGTTGGGCAGACCAAACAAATTCAAATTACTCTCCCAAACCACACAGCAGCAGTTAGGGGAAGAAAGAAAGGCAATGTGAGAAAACACAAACCCTATGGGCTACACGGTATATATATCACGTATCATAAAAGGAAAGGCAAAGACGTCAGTCAGGGAAAACTCTGTGTTGTTGGGGAGGTGGGGTTCAGAGAGGGTTAGCATCCACGCAGCCAGCACTAGCACTTTGCAATGTCATCGTTATGTTTCCATCGGAGGGGGAGAGGGATGAGGTGGTCGATTTGGAGATCGGTGAGCTTTAAAAGCCCCCCCCCTGAGCCCCGGTTCGTCCATCCACACCTCGCTTTCAACAAGAGTCACGAATTACACTTTGCAATCAAACGCCGCGGCGCTATGCCCCGTTCAACATAAACACGCGGTCGCTCCTTCACACAGCTGCTCGCAAAGCAGGGTTCTTTGGACGGCGATATCGGCCAATTATCAGCCATCTGCGCAAGGAGTTTGTTGCTGATCTGTGCTGAAATAATTATCGGCCGCGGCAAAACTCTGTGGTTCCGCGCTCCGCTTGCTTCAGCGTATGTAACAGAATAGCGGCCCGGCGAAACCGACAAACGAGAAAAAGGCGGCAAAGTGAAATGAAAACAGTTGGTTGGTGGGGGGGGGGGGGGGGGGGGACAAAAAGAAACCATTTGGCCTTTAAAACAGCCGCTATTTCCTCTTCCTGCAATTAGCGTATTTCTATTAACATTCCTGGTGATTGGTCTTTCTCTCGCTCGTAACGCAGCACTAAAAACATGTCCCCTTGATGTGTTATTGTGCGGCCGGTGTAGTGTTGCGTTTAAGCATCGGGCCGCCGTGTGCAACAGAGGAGTGCGGTTTCATGGGTCTTTGGGGCTTGTGTGTGTTTTTTGTTTAAATTGCCCGAACAAGGGTTCGGTGAACACACTCCGTATAGAAGCCACGTCAACGATGTAAAGGAGAAGACTGAGGTGGGGGTCCTTCCTTGTTTTAATTGAGTTGGGTTTCATTGCTTTGTTCCACTTGATGGAGTTAGCATAAGAGGAAACTGACCAACGTGAAGTATAATGTTTCCCCGGGTGATGGTGCTTATGGACGCGTGGCTGCAGTGGATCCTTGTTCACAGAGGGTTAGGGTTAAGGGTTAAGCTGAGCTCAGCTGCCTGGCAAGTTCTGGTAAGCTGAACACAGACGCCGGCACTATGGACTACAGTGTCAACAGTTCAGTCATCTTTGAACGTCAGCAAAAGTCCCCTTTTCATACAGTTTCATACAGAGACACTTCACACCGTCTTCACACACTTATAACACATTTACATTTAGCAGATGCTTTTATTTTAAGTGCCAGGACGTACAACATACATGAAGTGATCAGCACTCCCTGTAAGTCACTTTGGATAAGAGCGTCTGCTGAATGACTCCTCCATGCTCCTCGCCCCACGTTTGGATTCCGCAGCGTGTCCCAATGTTTTTACCACGTCCTCTTCTGCAGTAATGACCGTGCTTCACCTCCATCCTGGCCGTTTTCTCGTCCACCAACGACAGAACGGCACGGCGCGTTAATCACAGCCGTCCGACTGCTTTTCAGTTCAGCTCTACTTGATGTTGTCCCAGGAGGGGCAATAGTACATGGATACCACTTTGGTCTCAGTGCTTCAGACGCACACACCCACCGACATAAGGTATCACACACACAAAGTCTCAGACATGAGCGCACACCCGCAGACACACACATGCACGTCGTACACACAGACACTCACAGACAAAAGGTCTCACACACACAAGTTCTCAGACACATGCACGCACACACACAGACACACCCACCCACCGACATAAGGTATCACACGCAAAGTCTCAGACACATGTCACACACACACACAGACACACACATGCACGCACATATACACACGTGCACGCACACACACTCACATACAAACACAAGGTCTCAAGCACACACAAACACACACACACACAGTCTCAGACTCACACGCATGCACACTCAAGATGGGCCATGTGGGGGTGTCTGCACTGTCTCCTTTCCACGGCTTAGAAATGAAAATGAAATCACCAAAGCAGCCCATAGATAAAAGCATGAAGAACGAGGAAGCAGCTGAGGAAACATCAAACCCTAAAAAGAAACTCAGAAAACCTCAGGTCAAGACAGACGATAAACAATTCTTTAAATCCTGGCCGGCACAAACGTTCCATTTTTGTATTTTTCCATTTGTGACAATGCCTGCCCAGAGACACTTCATAGTAGCTTTGTGGAAAAATAAAAGTTCCTCTTCCATTGTTTTCCGGGGTCTTCCTGGTCTGAGTCGAGCCGCGGTACCTCCCCGGCCTCCCACTCCCCCCCTGTTGAAAGAACCACAAGTCTAAACACACTTAAGTCCCGGGGGCGGCCACAAAAGCCGGCTGTTCACCTCTGGCCTAACCAACATGCAGCAGTCATGTTTAGAAAACAGCCCTGTGGTCCAAAGCACACAGCCGACTCACCGCTGAAATACATCTCAATTTCCTACAGCCTCTTTCTTCATTTACCAGTTATGTAATGAATTACAAATCAGAGCTCTCTTGAAATAGCCCCTTTCTTTGCATGTGTGTGTGTGTGTGTGTGTGTGTGTGTGTGTGTGTGTGTGTGTGTGTGTGTGTGTGTGTGTGTGTGTGTGTGTGTGTGTGTGTGTGTGTGGGTGTGTGTGTGTGTGGGTGAGTGTATGTCATGGGGCTTTGCATACATGTGTGTGTGTGTGTGTCTGCCAGTGTGTGTGTGTGTGTGTGTGTGTGTGTGTGTGTCTGTGTGTATGTGTGTGTAAACTTGCTTGGCCCTAAAGTGCAAGAAGAGCCAAAGTAATGGAATTAGCGTTCATATGTTACTCTTTTCACCCGCAAATCCGTCGCTGGTTGAAGCACGGGACGTGATTCAGAGTGACACTCGCCGGTGAAACGGTCGGCCATGTACGGGCTCACACAGATCATTATTTTGTAGAGAAAGCAGCACACCCACGTCAAACCTAATGGGTCTGTCAGTGGAGGCTAAGGTGTGGTCGCTAGCCATTTTTCCAAATAATTACAGCGCGCAACAGAGACTTTATTGTGTGTGTGTGTGTGTGTGTGTGTGTGTGTGTGTGTGTGTGTGTGTGTGTGTGTCTGTGTGTGTGTCTGTGTGTGTGTGTGTGTGTGTGTGTGTGTGTGTGTGTGTGTGTGTGTGTGTGTGTGTGTGTGAGACTTTGGTGGCGGTGGGGGAAGAAGCACGCCCTCGTGGGGTTGCAGGCGAAACGTTGAGTTGGATTCGGTGAAACCTCCACGCAGGGGAGACTTATTTATGCATAATAACGTGGTCGAATTCAACGTAGGAAAATACCTAATATTAATGTTCTACCTATTCTACCTATATATAAAATACATAGAAGAAGTTGATTAGAATGTAAATAAATACACCTATATATATATATATATATATATAAGTTATCTTTAACAAGTGGAGTTCCCTATAAACTATATACTTCTATGATTCCTTGTTTAAGGTGTAAGATCTGAGGTCTAAGCTAGTTAGTTACTGGAGGTATTTGGTACCAATAACAAAGGCCAATATTTTGCCCATCACCTTTTGATTATATATGTATATAAACAAAAGCTGAGCAAAATCCCCTTCCAAATGTTCTTCCTTTTTATTGATTAATATTCTACCTATATATATATAAATCTATAAATCGATATATATATTTATATATATATAGGTAGAATATTAATTAATAAAAAGGATAAATATATATTAGAGCTGTCAGTTAAACGCGTTATTAACGGCGTTAACGCAAACCAAATTTAACGGCGTTAATTTTTTTATCGCGCGATTAACGCAAATATTTTATAAAAAAAAAAAAAAAAATCTTTTTTTTTTTCTTTGGCTCAAAACAAAGAAGCAGTAGCCTGACTGCTATGTTCAAATGACATTTGTTCAAAGCAGTCGTTTAATTGCACTATAGGCTCTTTTTTTGTATCGTCCTGTTTTGATCAGTGTATATGCCAATGTTGTTATCAATAGAAAATCATTTGCACAAGGCAAGCCGATGCACTTCACCATGTTGATAAGAGAATTAAAATGAGAAGAATTATGGGACAAAAAAATCAAGGGATATTTAGCATAGAAAAAGAATTTGCGATTAATCGCGATTAATTAGAGTTAACTATGACATTAATGCGATTAATCACGATTAAATATTTTAATCGCTTGACAGCTCTAATATATATATATTTATATATGGGTAGAATATTAATCAATAAAAAGGAAAAACATTATTTTTTATTTGGTGAGCCTGTTCATTGACAATTTATTAGAAGCTCTAATAGAGAATAAGAGCTTTATTTGAAGACATTTTCTTTTCCCCCTAAATTCCCCTTCCAGACAATTTGCTCAGCCAGTGACCTCACCAACCTGTGCGCTGTGTGTGAGTCTATCAGCCTGTCTACGTGCGTGCGTGGGTGTGCGTGCGTGTGTGTAGACAGGAAACGGTTTCACTGAGGTCCTCGTCCTAGCATCGCTGGTGGGGTGAGTCAAAGGCCTGGAGCTTTCTGTGGAGCTGTCTGTGGAGCTGTCTGTGGAGCTTTCTGTGGAGCTGTCTGTGGAGCTTTCTGTGGAGACATGTTGGATCTCCATGTCTCCATGCTTTCCCTCCCTCCTTACCTTCCTTCAGCAGCACGGGGGGAAAGTGTGAAGAGTTGAACTAATTATTTATTTTGTTGCTTTATGTTAATCGACTATAAAACAAGTAAATGCAATTGTACTGTAAGCTAAAGAAATGGTACAAACTTTTGTGTTGAAACGATTAAGAAAAAGATCTTAGAGAAACTTTAACATATTTCATGCATTTAAGTCAACGAGTATACATACAATTGTACTGCTAGGCAAAAATAACGTCCAATCTTCAGAATCTGTGAAACATAATGGAGAAAGGTTTTAGACTTGAACGGACCCTCTCCAGATATACATGCATGTATTAATGCACTTTTGACTTTTTCTGCGTTCGGGATTCACATCTGTAAGATACCCATGACCTTCTCCCCTCTCCCCTCTCCCCTCTCCCCTCTCCCCTCTCCCCTCTCAACTACTGGAGCCAGTCACCTTTTCACCTCAACCACCGCTTGTATCATCATTTCCATTGTCCCATGATGGCAGATATGAGAGCGAGAGAGAGAGAGAGAGAGAGAGAGAGAGACACACTGTGGGTTGATGTCTGGGTCACCCACGTAGGATAAATAAATGATTCGGACAGCATGTCACGTCCTCCTTTAAGGCGCTGAGTAATCCGGACTGATGTGCCTAATGATGCTGGGGTCTGGTGGAGACCTTCACCGTAGACCTCTACCATCTGTCCGGGGGATTCTCGGGTCCAAAGGGTTTCATCACATCCAAGGCCCACCACAAACCGCTAGTTAAATAATCCTGGTTATGATCGTGATTAGTAGCAGTCGTAGATGAGACGGCTACTTGAGTCACCCCTGAAGGGAAATTCAGTTGAAAGCGTTGCCCACATACAGATTACATATTTCTGAAGATAAAGCAGGCAGGCCAAGTTCTGTAGAATACAAGAGAACAAGGGATGCATGTCAGCATTCCTTGATATGTCTCCAAGGCATACCTCCTCGACACACAGATGGAGGCGGCAGGCATGGAGGCCAAAAGATAGGCAGGCACACTTTATCTCTCTCTCTCTCTCCCTCTTTCCCTTTCTCTCTCTCTCTCTCTCTCTCTCTCTCTCTCTCTCTCTCTCTCTCTCTCTCTCTCTCTCTCTCTCTCTCTCTCTCTCTCAATGACACGAACACAAACACACATAGACATACACACACACGCACACACACACACACACGCACACACGCACACACACGCACACACAGATACAGATCAGAGTTGATAGAGCTGAGTGTGGGTGGTGAGATGTAATCTTGCCACGTTGTTTAATGTTGTGGGTCCAAACCGTCTCCAGCTCCCCGCGGCCCCTCCCCTCTCCAGCAGACTGGAGGTTGCGCTCGCCAAATCGACGCAACAATGTTCTTGAACACCTCAAACAGCGCCGCGTGACGCGGATGATGGACCGTTTCTACATAAGTGTCAAACACGTTTAATTGGGTGCATCATTTATTTGTTGCTGATTTGACCCGTGTGATTTCGAAGCCGTAGTAAAATGCGCGCCAGAGATACGCCGGGCGGATGCGCACTGAATGCCCAAGAGTCGCTAAAGATTGATGAGCACCGCGGCGGTGAAATATCACACGAAAACAAGCGATACCCAAGCCCCTTTGCTGTGCTTCATCACACGGGTCGTAAACGGGGGAACGTGAGAGGACGCTCAGAGTGTGAGCGCTCCGCTCCAGGGCTCTGAGCTGCTGCGTCGCTCGCATCCGCAAGTGAAGCCGGTGAACTTCACATCGTACTGAATTATTTTCATCCCGGTGGAAATCCCGATAAACACCCAGGCGGTATTCCATATGTAATTGTAATATCAATGTCGTATTGTGATATGATAATAAATGCCATCTAGGATTATTTGTCCTGACATTATAAAGTTGCCTCTTTTCGTCTCGTTTTTTGCCTCGCTGCGGCTTCTTCTCTAAACCATTTCCACGCTCTTCACCAAACCAGTCTGGGTTCTGTAACCCAGTCACCCCCCAGCAGCGCTCCAGTCTGCGGGGGGGCACCCAGCCGGGACCACAGGACAGGCCGCTGGGGGGAGAAGGGACTGATGTATTCCGACCACACAGGGCCTCACAGAACTCCCTCCCTACACGTCCCGGCAATTTCCTCTTGTAAATACCTTATGCCAAGTGCGTGCGTGCGTGTGTCTTTGTGTGTGCATGTGTTAATGTGTGTGTGTGTGTGTGTGTGTGTGTGTGTGTGTGTGTGTGTGTGTGTGTGTGTCTGTGTGTGTGTGTGTGTGTGTGTGTGTGTGTGTGTGTGTGTGTGTGTGTGTGTGTGTGTGTGTTAATGTGTGTGTGTGTGTGTGTGTGTGTGTGTGTGTGTGTGTGTGTGTGTGTGTGTGTGTGTGTGTGTGTGTGTGTTAATGTGTGTGCTTGTGTGTGTTTGTGTGTGCATACGTGAGTGCCTATGAGTATCAGTGTTGGTGTTTCACTGTGAGAGTGCATGTTCATAATTGTGTCTAAGTGCATGCACATTTGTACACACACACACACACACACACACACACACACACACACACACACACACACACACACACACACACACACACACACACGCATACACACAAACAATCCAAAGGTCTATTGTAAGGGAAGCCTTGGGGCCTATTATAATGAGTGCTGTCGGTTAGGAGATTTGGCTTTCATGTGGTGTGTACCTGTCTGCAGGTATTTTTTTAATTTCCATTATGCCGAAGGAATGGGGGAGGGGGGGGGGGGGTTATGCAGTACAGTCACCGCTCTGTGTGTGAGCAGGCTCCATTTTACGAGGCCCTCATTGGCCGTAATGAAACACGATGCTCCCCCCCAAGACATTCCATCTCACCACGTACAGTAGAAGAATCACCGCTAATGACCCGACGTTACTCACCCAGGTCTGAGGGGGAGATGTTCATACCGGGGTTTGTGCGGTGAGGACTGATGTGCGAGGGTTACCTAACGCCCGTGGGCGGGGTAAACATCCTTATCGCTTTGGCGCTTTGTAGAGCCTCAACCGCCCTCGCAGACGCTCACAAAGTGAGCGTCTGCAGACAATAGGCTTTTTTATTAAACGGCGTGACATCATCCGTCTGAGAAGGCCCCCGGCACAAAATGGAGGTTTGAGGGGGGCGGGGACCCCGGATGACTGGATGGATGTCGAGATTCAAGAAATAAAGACACGCAGATGGAGCGAAGATGACGTTGTGTTTCATGATACCGTATCCGGTTGGAATCAAGCAAGCACATGATATCATCTGTATTGGCGTGCTTACGTGTTCCTTACACACGACTGTGCACGCTATCCTGTCATTCAATATAATCGTATCTAATATCCAATCTGAATATCGAAACCAATTGAAAACAAACTACTGAACACGTTCTAACATCATCTCATTCATCTTATTGTAATCTCATCTCATCCTTCAACAGGTCCTGTCGGTTTCCCCGGAGCCTAATCCGTACGTACGCACATTAGGCTCCGCCCACCGCCGTACAAGCCCCGCCCCCGGCCCCGCCCACCCGTCCACCGCAGCGTCGTGGCCGCGCTCCAGTGCGGCACGGCTCCAGCAGAGCTCCCTGTGCGTCGGGCCGCCGCCGCGCGGCTGTAATTGCCAATTACCGCGCGCTAACAAGCAAGACAAACAAGTATGATTGGCCGTCGCTGTGAAGGGCTGGCAGCTAGCGCGGCGGCGGCGGCGGCGGCTAGCAGTATGGCCTGTTTGTCTTGTTCACTCAGGGGGTCGCTGCCAGAGAGCCACCCACAGGACACACACACACACGCACACACACACACACACACACGCACACACACACACACACACACGCACACACACACCACCCGACAACATCCAAGAGAAACAGCAGGTTGCTCTTCTCAGCACTTCACGGTCAAACAGGGACTATTTATGTTAACGGTCGAGGGGAAAAAGAAGAAGAAAAAGTCTGTCTGTCTTCCACGACCTGAAGGCCCAAAGATGTCTGTCTGTGTGCCGAGTGAGTCAGCGCTTTTTTTTCTGTGTGCGTGCCTGCCTGTGTGCGTGTGTGTGTGTGTGTGTGTGCGTGTGTGTGTGTGTGTTTGTGATCTGTGATACTGGTCGGTGACGTCGTCGCGTGTGATGACGTCATGGCGGACGTGGCGCTTTCCTCGGGAAACCGATGTGTTTAACGGAGTCAGAGATAAATTTGCCACCGCAGAGTAAACCGCAAATTACAATTGAATTCGAACGGGTCGCGTATTGAGGCCAACCATGTGACGCTGACTGTTAACTGAGTAATGTTCAGTGTTGGAAGTGGTTGGCGTGGGGATACGTTTCATAATGCGTGTTGCTAATGAACGCTGAACAATGAGGGTGCATTAACGTAGCCTATGCACACATCCAAGCAGCCGGGGATATGACCAACTCTATCTCAGTCCGATGCCAGCGACGTGGGCTGTTCCGTGGGGTGATACTTTGATCACAGAGAGTTCTTCTTCTTCACGTTATTCATTCATGACATCTGGCGCTTCAGATGCTAAAGGTACAGGGGCGGATGGAATGGTTAGCGTTCTCGCCGCAGAGTTTGCGATTGTGATAGGATTGACTTGCAAAGGCTGGCTAGGACAGTGAGAGACAGAATCAGAGATCCAAAAATGATGGATGGGACCAATGATGCCAGAATGGGCCAGATTTCCGGCCCAATCTGCCAACCCTGGCTGCAGCGCTGCAGCCAGGGTTGCCAGATTGGGCCGGAAATATGGCACAATCTGCCAACAATGGTCCCATCCATCATTTTTTGGATTTGTGGATTGTATCGGTATTAAGCGACGGAGATGAGACTAGCCAACCCTGGAGAGGAATTTACATGATCTGGCTCATGGCTGAAAGGTTGTCAGGTTAAATCCTTGTTGAGTTGCCTGAGAACCAAATCGTTCACCTGTAACAGATTCATTGGAAACATGCCCAGTTCTGCAAGATTAATGGTTTTTCAAAGATCTATGCTTTTTCTCCCCATATATTTTGATTGTTTTGAGGCTAAATCTTTCCACAATTCTTAGAAACATTCTGTTTTTCCCAAAAGGTTTTCAAAACATCTGACAACAACATACTCTGTGTCTCGAACGCAGACATCTGCGCTTCCATATGCCTTTTATTCTCTACTGACGTGTGTTTGTGTCCAGTTCATAAATCAAGTGTGATTAATCAGTCAGAACCTCCCCTAAACAGGATTGAAGAGGTTTTCCTCGGAAACCAACCACAATGACATCAAGAAAGTAATTGCAGGAGCACTCGCGGGTTAAAGAAGAAAGTGTCCCTCAGTCAATAAAACACTAGTGACTGCTCTGTGTAACTCATGTAAATGAGAAACAGAAACATGACTTCACAATCAACAGACTCAACACAGGTTTCCACTGCCACTACATTGGTTCATTTGGTATCTCCATGAGCACGAGATATTTTATGATCCTATTCATTAGCCTGCTGACAGAGTGACTCAGAGACTATCAATACACAGAAGGAATCTACAGTCACTTTCACTTTCATTTGACTTGGGACATTTTCAAATCGATGCCCGCTGCAAACGGTGCTGACTAGTGCCACTGCCGCCGAAACGACTGACGTTTTTAATCCACTGTTGGTCAATTTCAGCTGCACTATTTCACTATTCAAGCAGAGTCCATCTTTACCAAAATCATCTTTCTGCAAACTGATCCACAATGTTCGCTGCCTCCCTGAAGGCATTCTTGAGCGAGAAGCCTGACCTTTCACCCTAAGTGACTGAGGTACAAACAGTCTACAGCAGATGTTCATATGGATCCAACCAAACACTGTCAGACCGATGAATCGACCAGTGGACTGATTGTTCTCTGGACCCCACGGGGAACGTCCTTCGGACCCCAACTCTGCTGACTTTCAGCGTTGTGTGAATTAGATCACACAAGTCCAGCAGTGTGGAAAAAAAGAGGAGCATGGGAAAGTGTTTTCGCAATGTTTAACCATGCCCCCCGGCTTTGTTTAGTTGGATGGCAGCGAACAACAGAATCTGTATTTTAGCCAACCCACAAGTTGATCATCACGCAGCGAGCGCTTTGCCGATTGGGCAACGTCTTTCAGGTCGTACGACATCCATTAGCCGGTGAGTGCCGATCGCTGGCCAGGCGGGTGCCCACATGCAGGGCGGGATTCAACCGTTTGGTTTGAATTAGTGTGTGGATGTGAATGATGAACACTGTGTGTGGCCTGTGACTGTGCTTGTTTAGCATAGAAACAAAAGGATTATTCCCACACACTATTGTGACCGGGGATTTTTTTTATCCGAATATCATATTTCCATCTTGGACGAACGTATGACTCATGGATATTTAAGGTTCTTGACAGGGTGGTAATGGACAAAAACTGTTACCCAGTATGAACAGGACTGTGTTTGTGTGTGTGTGTGTGTGTGTGTGTGTGTGTGTGTGTGTGTGTGTGTGTGTGTGTGTGTGTGTGTGTGTGTGTGTGTGTGTGTGTGTGTGTGTGCGTGCGTGCGTGCGTGCGTGTTTGTGTGTCTCTCTCTCTCTGTTTATTTTACACGTGGTGGCATTGAGAAAGAATAAGAATTAGGAGTTGCAACTTATTCCTGGCAAAGTTCTCCTTAAAATGTTGACAGAATGCACACACACACACACACGCACGCACGCACACACGCACGCACGCACACACACACACACACACACACACACACACACACACACACACACACACACACACACACACACAGCAGGACAACCACAGACAGATAATGCTGTCAAAAAGCTCCGAAGTGTCAGCAGTTTGGACCTGGCGCCCAACAACACGAAAACAGATTGGGTGAAGGGAAAGTCCTGGTGATGCAGTGCAAGAGAGGCCTACAGTCGTTCATCTAACAACAGCAAAGTGGTTTGACACAGAAACACTCCCGGGATCCACCGGGCCGGAGACACACACCCCTGGAAAGGAACAGAAATGAAACGAGCGCTGATAAACGTCTTCATACGAGAGCGACGAGTGAACCTCGGGGCAGCTTTACCCTTGAGGGATGAGGAGATGAATCCCGGGGGGTGGGCTTGAACGCTATCGTGAGCTCTTACGTTCCCCCCATCCGATCTCATTACATCTTAATCAACTAGAAGCTAACGAGGGAAAGAGAAAGGACACGGGGGAAGACTGAGGGGATTGTTTACCAAGGCCTGCCCGTGAGGTTCGATGCCAGCAGGGCCATGGCATGGCATGGCCGGGCTGGCTGGCAAGATGGAAAGGCTACGTGTGGTGGAACATCACATCACCGACGAAAAACCCTCGCGCACGCACACGCACGCACACACACACACACACACACACACACTCACCCGTTTGTGAGTGGAATGTAAAAAGTAAAATAAATACGGTGCAGCCCTCGTGCCTGATGTCTTCATGAACCCACCCGGAGTCTCTTGAGCCAGGCACGCAGGGGTTGTTTGTTTTATCCAGGGGCGAGTTAAGGATCTCGGTGCCGCGATGCAAGGCGGCAATCTGCTGAATCGATTTGGGTTTACAGTGGGTCCTACGTCATGCCCGCCACATGAGTGAGGCAAACACAGAGGGCACCTTTTTAAGAGATAAATATTATCCGTATGAATGCGGTATTTGTTTTTTTTATCATTTCTTCATTGGATAAAATTGAAACAGTTCCAGTCTTTTTTGTTGTTGCAAAGGATGTTTTTTTCGACATGAATCGGAATGGATGGATGGATGGATGGATGGATGGATGGATGGATGGATGGATGGATGGATGGATGGATGGATGGATGGATGGATGGATGGATGGAGGTTGGGTGGACGTTGGTTGGAGGGTTGGTCTCTCTGTCTGCTGTCGACCAGGAGCCTGCGAGACAGCCCTGCCTTTGGCGCACCGTATATTCCGCGAATAAACTTGTTACATTCACTGTCCATTTTACGATGATATATTTTATTGTGTTGTTGTAACCACCCAGAGGCCCAAACAGCCTACGTGCGTTTACCATCGGACTCCTATGAGGACATAAGTACATAAATAGCACATAAAAATGAACTATTCATGGGCTGGTCTCCTTTGCTAGAACATTTGGAAAATAATTTAAATAACAACTTATTTACGAGGCTATTACGGATTTTGCATACATATTTTTTAAATACTGTTAATATGGGAGTACTTAAACTTAACTTGATGCATGTGCTGGCATTTTCAATGGTCACCTCTGTGTCGTAACTTAGATTTAATCCATACGATGGCTTTGCAGCATACAAACATATGTACTATAAAGTACTCAAGTAGTCTTAATTGTACTGTACCTTGTACCTTACTCTTTTCACTCTTTTTATCTTCTAGTACTATTCTTTTTATTTTAATCTTCGCACTGTTATGGAGAACTTGGGATACAACAACGTCATTGCCAGCTATGACTGCTTTACCAGTTATGTGGTGCATTTGAAAAACAAAACAACTTGAACTAAAAGCACGACTAAGGCACGATATTGTCAACAGATTCCCCAGGTTACACTCTAGCCAACAGGCATTGATTAGCACGCTGATCAGCCTCCTGGCAGTACGTCTCGATGCATCTCCGTCCTCCAGCCCTGCAGAGGATCCAGTGAGTTTCCTGTCATCAAACGCCCCCTGAGTGGAAACACACAGCCCCACATCAGAGACTCCAATCCTGGCCAGTCCATGGAAGCCGAGTCTGTAGTCTGGACCATCCTCTGTACCTCCTTCAGCGCTTGGGGGTGTGGAATCCTGTCCCCTACCAACACAATGATGGTTAAACCTTCAGGACCAGGACTGAGCTCCAGGGAGAGGTGGGAGCGCGGCCAGTTGGGAATGGAGGCAACGAAACGAAGGAGACCAGTAACAGGGGAGTTCTCAATGGAAGGGTCGGGTTGGAGACCAAGGAGCTGGTTCAGGGAGAGGGGGGAGACCTGTACAAGAGAAGGTCTCAATGGAAGGGTCTGGTTGGAGACCAAGGAGCTGGTTCAGGGAGAGGGGGGAGACCTGTACGAGAGAAGGTCTCAATGGAAGGGTCTGGTTTGAGACCAAGGAGCTGGTTCAGGGAGAGGGGGGAGACCTGTACAAGAGAAGATCCGGCCCAGGCATCAGATGATGGGACTGGGTGGAGACCCAGGCCCTGGTTCCTCCAGGGCTTCCAGGAGAGGGCTGAGAGGAGCTGGGCGAGCCGACTGCAGGAGCTTGGGCTCTGGGAGGCCCTGAGGATCGGTATCTGGTGCTGGGTTCTCCTCCAGCATGAAGCTTCTGGCGAAGAGACAGAATCCAGTCCACATGTCAGGAGATGGGGTCACCCTCAAGGCTCTTCAACCCTGGGGGAAAACGAGGGCATCATCATCGGTCCATCAACTTTAAGTTCAGGGTTTAGCTGTGGTATTAGTTTTGAGTTGCTAAAGCCAATGGCCGCTGTATGGACATGACCTGCTGCCAAAAGCCAGTTGGCTGGTTGGCCTATTACAGGAGCCTACCAGCCCCCTGGCATTGATTCTGTTTGGAAATAGTAATGTCTTTCATACTTGTTTGGGTGAGTGGTCCTGTATAGAACACGGTACACATAAATAAATACTCCCCAACAGAAATAATGACTGCAGCAGAGGCAGCCAGTGCAGGTTGCGAAGTGGAAAAGACATCAACGTGTCTATTTTTGGGGGTAAAAAACGAATCTATACATGTGAATTAAGATCAGATGTTCAAAGAAAAGACATGGTTTGAATTGTTTTCTGCGCAAGCGTTCATAATCGCCACGCGTGCGGCAGAGAAGACAAACGCAAAGAGGGCAACACATTCTCTTTGTAGCAATGTAGACACACACACACACACACACACTCAGTCCCACACACACACACACACACACACACACACACACACACACAGCGTTAGCGTTAGCATATTAGCATAATCATACCCACAGAAGTACCAACACCTGGCTAGCATTACGACCCGCGGCACCAGAGGCAGTGGCGAGGAGCTAACGAAGGCTAACGTACTAACGACCGTAACAATAAACATCCCAAGGCGGACATAGGAAAAAAATAAACGTGAAAATGAATAAAACACATGAGGCTCCCCCCATTAGGAGCCTTGTAAAGAGATTGCAGTGGAATAATGGAAAATAATATTGATTCAACTCCAAAGGTCCCGTGTCTGGTGAATTAGTGAGGCATGACCCGCAAGTGTGCGGAATCCTCCCATGATGCTTGGAAGCCATGAATCCATCAGATGGTGAAATATCTTCAAACAGCATGAAGTCTTCACAAAGCCGCTGGCCTTACGCCCACCGCTGGAACACTGGAGACGGAAAGTGACCGTGAAGATGAACCGGCCAGCGAGCGCTGGATGGATCCGTGGCGGCGATACTGCGCCGACGGGATTTATGAACCATCATTGGCTCCGTGCGAAACAGACGGCGTTGGTGTCCGTCCATAAATCACAAATTCTTTGATTTCTGTGCTTAAATTACTCTGTTGATGTTATAAAAAAAAACGAGAGGGGAAAAAAAAGATTGAAGTCGCTTTCCCAGTGAAATCTGCCCTCTGCCTGGGAATGAAATACATGTGCATGGCTGCGCTCTTGTCAGAGACGAATTTATATTGTTTTATCATTGAATATATTGTATTTGTGATATATATGTAGTCATTGATAGTGAATACAGATCTGAGGCAAAGCTACTTCCATTCCAACATATCCTTGTGTGATAATAGATCATGATAGGATTTGCGTCCAGAGACATCGACCACAGTGTTTCTGTCTTTGTTTTTGTTGAGATGATTGCTGTAATAGAGGCTACAATAAGACTTGATGGAAGGCACTCCCCGTCCCTTATCCAGTGCACCAGAGCAGCAGGCTGATGATTCGTTGGCACTATTTTTTCCTATCTCCTTATTGGTTGTTTTCCAGACATTCCAAGAACAATTAGCCCTCAGCTGTTTTGTTTTCCATTAAAGGCAGCCGATTTTAGGGGCCGAGTAATTCACAGGGCGCACCGTCCTTGAGTTCTTTACTATATAACTAGAGGTAGAGCTCCAGTGTCTCTAACAGAATCATCTGGGCAGAAAATAAGTTAAACCGAAATTGTGTATTTACTGTAACCTGCACCATCGTTTTATTGTCAATCGGAGGGCGAGCATTCCTTTGAAAACAAAGTGTTCATAAACCAGAATACCGACATGCCCCTGATTCAACAGACCCTGGGCTTTGTCATCATGAGGGCATTCTGGGTGAGCTGTAACCAGCGGCGCCAACCCACAGTTTTATTAGATAAAGCTCCAGAGAGGCTTGAACTTACAGTTGTCGAGTTAAAGAACGGTATAATTAACATATTTTCACTAAATGGTTCCGTTTCTTTCCCAGCGTTACTACTTGTTCTGTTTTGCACTTGCTCTCTCTCAACGTTTCAACTCTACTCCATGACGAGCAACGTAGAAGAGAACCCTAAACTGACGTTGCAGTACCACCGGCGTCCACTAGTTACTCTAGTGTAAAATCTACTGCCTCCCATCATCATGTGAAGGCCTATTGACTAGCTACTCTTTTGCAACAAGGGACACGTTTAGTGGCGAGGCAAAACATAGACGAGAAAGTGCATCATATCCCCCGTCAAACAAGAGGCCCGAGTACGAAGTGGGAAACCTCGAGGTCGGGTTCAAATGGAGAGTGGCGGCCGAGAATAAAATGAGGTCGACGGAGGCTCGACGGTCGGTGACCATAATGACCGTGGAGAGAGAACCGTCGACCACGGAGCCATGGCAACCGTCCAGGGTAGCCAGAGACTAAAGATGAACACAGAGGAGAGAGGAACGAGTGGGGGGCGGCGGGCGGGGAAGCCACGAAAGAGAAGTTCCCACAGAAGTTGCGTCACGAAGTTGAAAACGGACTCGGAGGAAACCCTCGTTGAGTGCATCATCCACTTCCTGTTCGGTGTTTACCGCCGTGGAAACGACGCAGAAACCGGAGCAAATGCTTTAAAGTTGCGACACTTGCTTTTGTTTCCTTCGGCGTCCACGACGGAGGAAAACCGCCCACGATAAAACCCACAACAGTACACAGAAATGGCGCAGTCCTTTATTTTTGGATCTGTGCATGTTAAAAATGGAACCCTGGCCTTTTGTGATGCATGTGTCACTCTCACAGGCAAACCAACCTAGATTTAAATAACCTGTGGACTCGAAAATAGAAAACACACAAACACACACATCTATTCCTATTACAAATCACAGACCAAGAAAAACTGCTTTCCAGAGCTGAGACCTGAGTCAAAAACCAAGCTGCAAGATGGCCCACACAGGAAAGGCCCTGACATCATCATCCTCATCATCATCTTCTTCATGGTCCTCATCTTCACCCCACTACCGCCCTAAGATGAGATACCTGAGAGAGAGAGAGAGAGAGAGAGAGAGAGAGAGAGAGAGAGAGAGAGAGAGAGAGAGAGAGAGAGAGAGAGAGAGAGAGAGAGAGAGAGAGAGACAGAGAGAGACAGAGAGAGACAGAGAGACAGAAACAGACAAACAGCAAGAAGCAGAGAGGGAGAAACAAATAGAGATAATGGGAGAGTGATGAAGAGAGAGAAAGAGCGAGAGAGTGAGGAAGAAGAGATAGAGAGAGCAAGGAAGGGAGGTGTGATAAAGAGACTTAAAGAGAATGAGAGAGGGACAGAAAGCAAGAGAGCGAAGAGAGTCAGAAAGACGAACAGAGAAAGTGGAGAGAGAGACAGAAAAAGAGAGAGAGTGAGGAAGAGACACAGGGTGTGAGTGAGTGAGAGAGAGATGTGCAACCGCAGGATAATGGGGCATTCCAGTGCAGTGGGGAGGGTGGGGGTCTTTCAGGAAACGATTACCCCAACAGAATGGTACCCTTAGGGCTCCAACCAATCAGACCTTCCTTAGTGCTAAATGGGCACACTCAACGTCTCCATGCAATACAATTAAAAAATAACACCTTTCGGCCACAAATACTTGCACTACCGCACTTGCATATGTATTGCAAAAAAAAAACATATATTTGTGTGTACATACTGTATGTGTTTTTGAATATTGAGGGGGAGAGGGCGAGGTTGTTTGTCCACATACAAATGCAAAGTTCCTTTTTTTGTGTCACAGTTCATTTGTGTGTTTTGAAGTGCTCTGGGAACAGGGTGCTTTGCTGGCAATTACACTCATCTGGGGAACGGATCAGCATCCCTCCCTCTGCCAAACGCCGCCACTTTGATGTAGCTTTATGTGTGCTTTACCTATTATCTGGCAACTTAGCCTCTCTTTCCTGCCTTCTCCCCCTTCTTCCTGCCTTGCCCTGAGTGTCTCTGCCTGTCTGGTATGTCTGTCTGTCGGTTATGTCTGTCTGCATGCCCTTCCTAACAATCTGGCTTTGTAAACGTCTGCATTCTGTGTCCCCACCCAGTTCCCCATGACTAGCTCCCCCCTTCCAACTAATTTATATTTGCCAGAAGCTTATTGGTATTCTGGTATGTTGCTAATAGTTCTCTGTATTTACAGTTGAACCTCAAGAGACCCTGTCGAACCGGGGAGCATGTGTGTTGTGTTTGGGAGTCGGTGGCTTACCTCATCCCGGCAAAAAGCGCAAAACGAAAATGCAAAAAATTGATCAAACCAGACTCATTTTCTTTTTCAACTCAAAAACATGAGAGAGAGCAAAAGATGCTGAAATTGCTTGTGAGGCGTAGGTATGCGTGGCAAAGCTTTTGATGGCGGTTAAGGATAAAAGAGTCTGGGCCACTTTTCGCGGTACGTGATATTTCACCAAACGGGAGTTTGCGCAAAACTGCCAACCGAGGTAGGCGTCAATTGCTTCTTGAGTCTGCTGACATCACCCCCGTGATCAAAAGCGCTGGGGAATGCCACCTACTCTGTAAGGGGCTCATCTGAAGGGCTTATGTCGCTTTATTTGCCATCTCAATTTGTTTGGGGGCGACGTGCGCCATGTCTTTTGCCCTGCCTCAGTGAGGCTGTTAACGCGTTGCACATTTTTACATGCTGCCATTAAAAACCACACTCTTTATAACCCGAAAAAAAAAAAGACCCCTTTTTTAGCCTGTGTCTCCGAATGGGAGTACAAAAATTGAGTGGGTGGGGAAAATAGCTTTGGATCTCAGCATTAGCTTCTGCTGTCTGCTGGGACACACACACACACACACACACACACACACACACACACACGCACACGCACACACACGCACACGCACAGACGCACACACACACACACACACACACACACACACACACAGACGCACACACACACACACGCACACACACGTTGTAGCTGGGGAAGAATGAAAGGAAAATCTGCTCCTGATAACCGGTTACAAGCGTTTCTCATTTATTTTGCGTGGGAGGGATCTCTTAACACTGATCTGGTACGTGTACGTGCACACATCCCCCCCTGTCCCCCTCCCACCAGACCCCTCCCCTGGTTCACAACGGGACAGTCGTTAGCTGCCTCCCACGGTGGGGCCGTCCTGACTGGAGCCCTGCAGGAAGCAGCGCCGCAATCTTCTGGGTCATCACTCATCGTCGTGATAACGTAACGCGCCTTTTGGTAGCAGCTTTTATATGAAGTGTCTAACCATACCGGGAGCACATCAGTTCTTAGCCTTTGAGGCCCCGGTGGGATCAACAAACGCCCAAACCTGGCTGTGTGAGGGCTCTGCTCTACCAGTTGAGCTGCCCAGAACCACTCCTGTGTTTGACTCGTGAAAATAAGGGCTCTGGACCTGGAAGGCGTCCATTATTTTCTGGTGGTGATAGTGGAAACGGACTCCTGAATTTATGAGCTGAATTACGACTCCCTTTTCTTTGAATCACTCAGTGGCTCCAAAGGAAAGTTTAGTTAGGATTTAGTCAAATCTTCGCTTTAAGTGGAAATCCTGAAACTTTTGGGTTGATAAGCGTAACACTCATAACATGTAGATAGCGATAGATAGCGACTTAACCCTACATTTATTGACATGAAAGTATTTAAGATTGCCATTTGATCAAATACATTCGGTCACTGTTTAGGACTTTAATGTGCTGGTAGTTTAGGGAAGAAAAAGAACAATATGCAAAAAGGTACAGTACACAAAGCTGTAATAGATTACGACTTTAAATAACATTTTTCCAAAAAAGCATTTCAGGGCTCGTATGAGAGGTCTGTGGGCGAGCCGTCATCGGCCCGGTCCGACTGCCAAAGGCCGACAGACAATAGGCTGCTCCCAAAAAAGGAGGAAAAAAAAAGAGGATATGTTAATGTTAGAGAAAATAGCCCATTTATTGACCAGAAATACATAAACAAGGAGTCTGTCTGCAATAATACTTGGAGGCTGGATCCCGGCATTCCCCTCTGAACGGATCATGGAAAGAGCCCAGCGCGGATGGGAGCAATAACGCACAACAAAGGCAGCAATTCACAATAGAAACACACACACACACACACACACACACACAAACGCCGAAAACACACAACAGATGGGGGTCTGTAATCAATACTGCAGCGGAGGGACGGGACACATCAGCGTAGCCCTGCGGCTAATGGAAGCATCTTTCCATTGAAACAATTACCAGCAGAGGAGGAGTTAAAAGCAGAGAACGGCACTCTGGGATACGAGGGTTTGGGGGGGGTGGGGGGGGTGGGGGGTGGGGGGGGAGTGGTTTGATTGTACTTAGTGGGGGTCCTCATGAACACTTGCAGGACAGCTCCGTCCGTTGGTTAATATGGAAAGAAAAAAAAGGCCAGAGCAGAGGAGGGGGGGTGATGGATTTACTGCGGGCTTCCTCACACACAACTCCCCAGGAAGGTTGGCGCTGGGGTCCACGGTAGCCCGACCTGAAAGGAAAACTCTGAGGAATGACGACCTGGAGGGTTGAAGGTTCCCCCCCCCCCCCTCCCCCCTTTAATCAGACTGTCCCTAGGCAGGGTGTCCAGATGAAGAAGGTGGAGGTGGCGGAGGTGGTGGAGGTGGAGTTGGTGGTAGTGGTGGTGGTGATGGTCGGTGGTAGTGGAAGGGGGTGGAGGTGGTGGTGGCAGTGGAGGTGGAGGTGGTGGTAGTGGTGGTGGTGGAGTTGGTGGTGGTTGATGGTGGTGGTGGTTGAGGTGGTGGAGGTTGAATGGTGGTGGAGGTGGAGGTGGTTGGTGCTGGAGGTTGGATGCTGGTGGAGGTGGTGGAGGTGGAGGTGGTGATGGGCTCCAGGGAGAGAGCTTAGGTCTAAGAGGCTTGAATGTCTTTGACAGCTTGGCCACTGCAGAGCAGAACCCTCCTCAGAAGCCCAGGCAGGAAAGGATTACCAGGTTATCGGGTGACACACTACAAGCAGACGCTAATTAAAGCGACTTGGACGCAGACGCGGACGGGGCGGTGGTTTTCCGTCCGGGTGCCACGGTGGGTCATGGAATACCCCAGGTTTTTTTTTCTTTAGGGGTTGCCAACTCTGACCAGTGTCTAACACTGTAGCTGCTGGTTATGCTAACTGACAAAACGAAAAAACTGCTCGTGTCGGTTGAACTCTGTTTTTCTGTGTGTCAGAGCTGCCCCTAGTTCCTCAGGGAACCAGAGACAGAACCAAAACTCCTCAAAGGCCCAGTGTCTCTCTCTGAAGACCGGAGGAGCCAGACAGACACTGCTATTTTCTCTTTTTTAACTTGAGGTATGGGCCCTGTCTCTAATTTAATTCAATTTTCATACCATATAAAAATGAAAACGAATACCACCGAAAAATAATAATTCCCAGTTTTGGACGTGGTGTATAATCGCTTTACCTCCGTGGTGTCCCTTGCTTCATGTATTGCGTGTGCAAGTGGTGAAGTCCATATTTCAGCTCGCCTGGGCCTTGGCCGCGTGGAAGTGGTCATCGCAACCCAACCCCTTCTTTTCTTTTTCGACCTACTAAATCTCACGAGTTCTCACATGTCCTGGAAGCAGATGGGAAAACGCTGAGCTAGCTTCCTCCACCTCTTCCAAACGGTTGCTTTACCCTTTCCCTTCTCAGGACATTTTAAAACATTTTACTACCACAGAGAGTCACAACAAGGAAGTGACTAATGCCGCTGAGATATCTGTTTCACTCCCTGTGTGTGATGGTAAGGCCATTATTGCAGATACATGTTATTATGACTCCAGATATTACAGAGATAGCCCTACTACATCCACACCCTCTACATGTGTTTTGTGTGTGTGTGTGTGTGTGTGTGTGTGTGTGTGTGTGTGTGTGTGTGTGTGTGTGTGTGTGTGTGTGTGTGTGTGTGTGTGTGTTTGTGTATGTGTTTGTGGTGCGTGTGTGTGCGTCTGTGTGTGAACGGCTTTTGAACTCAATCTGAACTGACAGCAATGAGAGCATAGCATCGGTTTTATATTAATCCCTATCCAACTTTTAATTAAATTATTGGTATTTTAACCCTATAGTAAATCGGTTAACCCTATAAAGACTTTTTTGATGCTAATGCTACCAGCGCTAACAAATGTTTAAGTTAGCTTGGTTGAGTTTACTTGAATTGCTTTTAAACGCTTTTTAAATATGTCAGTTTGCAATGTTGGTTTGAAAGCTGTGCCATAATCCCTATAAATCTGTTGAAGATGGAAAGACGTTCTGGAATATTCTACTGAGAATCCAATTAGGAAAACACACTTTATGTAAGTAGTTTGGCAAACTGAAAGTCAGGAAAATTAGAGAATGGGAGAATGACCTTGGCGGAAACTGAAAATAGGAAAATCCAAGGCCTGATTAAGATATTACAATGAAGAAGAGCATAGTGAGTTCAAATACTTCTGTCTTTTTGTCCCTCGATATTCAGGCAAAGTTAAATGTTTGTGTAAAAATTGAATCAAATTCCTCTCTTCTGAGGAAAGCCTAATTAGATCAAGTCAATCCGCAAAACTGCTTCTGTCAGCAGTTTGTCTTCAGTGTCCAAATGAGCGGGCACGGGGTTTGTACCGCGACTGGTAGTCGCTGTTCAAAGATGAACACGGCTGGAATTAATAACCAGCCATCCAAGGAAGAGGAAAGATTGCCCCAAAACGAACGCAAATGGCAAGGTCTGTACCGGAAGACATCGTTTTCCGATTAGGAATCACCAGCCCTAGCAAAGTCATGCGTGCAGTTCCAAATCAAAACTCATGCTATTGATGAGAAACATCCAGTAAACATAGACCAGGATGATTTAGGTCACAGTTTCTTCTCTAAATTCCACCAGTATTTTTCCCTTCATTCTGCTTCAAGCCTTCCCATTATATCGTCTATTTTGTGACTAGATTCTAGATCTAATAGATTGATGCTGAACACGATCACTTTGAGCACTGTGTCAGCGTTTGGTAACAGTCTCATACAATATTCAATGTGTCGAGAATGAATGATTACGATGACTTCTACAATGACTACGTTTGTGTGATTTGGTTTATTTGTGTATTTTGCTGCACACTTTGATTGAGCATACTGGGAGGGCCTCAGTATCCTAGCGACCTGATGGTCCACACCTGAGTACTGAGGCCGGGGTGATATAAGCAGGTTTTCACTCTCCTTCAGTAAGGCACTCTTTCAGTTGGTGCAGGCACACTGCAGCTTTACCCTTTCACATGGAAACGTTGCTTTATCTAATTTTTTCCCACATATCCTTACATTTAAACCAATTATCTCATATTTAAAACCACTTCCAGTGATTTCAGGTAAGGTTGAAGGGTAGAAGGGACAAAATAAATTAGGGAAAATTGTTTTTGTGTGCCAAGAAAAACAGCGATAAATAATTTGACCCCACCCCTGTCATACAGGGGATGGAGTTATGGTGGCTTGACTGCTTTGTGTATTGATTCGTTTCAGTTTGTCTTACACACACACACACACACACACACACACACACACACACACACACACACACACACACACACACACACTAATAGAACAGTACTGCTGCGTGTGCAGCTTATACACAAGCCATGCAAATCAAATCGTGTGTTGACAGCCTTGGCTTTGATCTCAGAGCTTTGGGGAAAAACTGGAACTGCAAACATTTACTCAGTCCGTCTTCGGATGCATCGGTAGAGACTCCTCAGGGATGGGGATCGCTTGGACGCTGGTGTTTAGTTTTTGTTTCAAATACAACGTTGTCAGGAGAGGAGACGGCACGGAGGGGCGCAGGGGTAGATTGCCGGAGGGGGAGGAGGGCCGTGGGGCTGGGGCGGGGTGGGGTCTCACAGCATCAGTAAATCCTCACTAAGCTCTTTTCTTCGCTGTATCCATTTTTCCGAGTAGGGCAAGAAAAAAGAAAAAATGACACAGAACTTCCATTACCGTCTTGGCGAATCGGGCCTTGCCAATAAAGAAGGAAATGAGAATAATTATTTCCTGAGTGGAAGTCAAAACTCTTTCTGCCTGCGTTCAGAAGTCCCTGGCTCATGAAGACCCGGGCAGCGCCGTGAGCTACGCTACAGCCCCAGGTGAACACCCACCTTTGGGCTCACCGCTCGGCCGCGGCTGCCTGTAGCCAACCCCGCTAATGCTAGCAAAACACCTTTTCCTTTCAGCACCATTATCGGATTTACAGCGGGTATCGGGGAGTAAGTGTGGTGCTGGCGTGCAGAGCGCAGACCTTTGGAGGCAGCGTCGGGGTATCCGATGCGTTGTTTTCTGCCCAGTCATCTCCATCCTAGCTTATATATGTTCACCTCGCTAGCGACGCGAGCGGATCAGCCAAATGTGACGGGTTCCAGGCTGTAAAACCAAACATCTGTGACGGATCGCGAGTTCGTTCCATCACAACATCAGTGGAAAACCGCTTCTGCCATTTATATATATCTGTGAAATGAGGGGAAACCTCTACAAACACCCTAAAAATCGATATCCTAACGAATTGGTTGAAGCACAACAGGAACCCATTCCCGGTACCTCAGAGTCAGGACCTTGTGAAGACATCACCCCCTCCGGTAAGAGTGACTCACGACGAGCTCAACTTAATTTGCGTGTAAGATAACAATTTCACCGCGGCTGGCATGGCAAGGCCTCAGAGCGGGCACAGGAGCGAAGTGACTTCAGTTATTTTTCCCTCGCGCGGATTCCCCAAGTTTGTCGTCAAACAGAGGCTTCATTCTCTGCCGTGTAACCCATCTGGATGACAGGGTCCCGATCCACCGCACTCACCAGAAGGCTTCGTTTCTTTTCAGGGATTTTCTCCATGTTTTGGCCCTCGAGTCCCCCTGTCAACACATCCCATCGAGAGAGCCCGGTTGCCATGGTTACACTCAAATAAATGCAAGGTTGGAGGGGGGGGTGGGAACGGCACGCAAACGGCGGAAGCCAAAATGCCTCCGTTGTTTCTCCTCAGTCGATTGGTCTGAACACGGGGAGTTGGTGAGTGGAGTCCATACGTCATTATGATTAAACAAAACGTTGGAACCTTATTGCTTTGCTTGTTGAATACTCTTTTGTCCCCCCCTTTAAAAACCAATCCCACTTAGCTCACCAAAAGAAAAAGAGAAACAACTGGAACAATAGATTGCTCAAAATACATACGGCATCGCCATCAGCCCGATCAAAGCATTTGTCGACGGCGCGTGTGTCGCTCTCATGGAAAAAGCAACCGTCAACCTCTCCCCCAAGATGGCTTTTCCATTGTCGCCCTCGATACCCGCCAACAAAGCGGTCCATTGGGGATTTTATTTCCGTTAAACACACACGTTCCGCCGATAAAGACATCACCAGTGAGCACGCGCCCGGCGTTGAGTGACTATAACTGACGCCGGAGAGCAAACTTTGGAGCCCTTATAAAAAAGCATCTGATAGAGCGAGGTGGCGGACTAGGAGTCAGAGATTAAATGAGGCTCCAGGTGTGCGATTGAGAGAGCCACAGAGGGTCCAGCCAAGACCCGCAGGAGAACTCGCGTGGTGGGTCCACAGCGCTAAGCTACAAGCAGGTATCATTACCAAAGTATCACGTTCGACTGGCTGCCGTGCTCCGCTTGCTTCGAGGTCGGCGGAGGAGCCAGAACACTGCCTCTGTCTTCCCTCTTTCCCATCCATCTTCCATCTGTCTTTTGTCCCCCCCCCCCCCCCCCCCCCCCCCCCCCCCCCATTTTTAAATAACGTAACCCTTTTCCCAAAGTCACTGGAATTACCCAGAGGGCATTGCACAATGTAAGCATTGTTCTACTAGTCTTTTTTGTTGTCGGTTTGTTTGACGTCGTGGTCCTTGTGTTGTTTTTTGTGCGTTGGGTTTGTGTTCAAAGCGGGACTTCAAAGCGCAGCGTAGCCGCACCGGGCCCCCGGGGGCCACACAGATTTCTCATTTCCCACTTTTCATTGACGCGGATAACAGCAGGGAATGAAAGCCTGGCCGAGAACGTCGTCCGACTTCGGAACCTCTAAACGTAAAGATTTAACGGTGCCAGCATGTCTTCCGATGTTTATCTGCGAGGCCGACGTCTGAAATACATTCACGTTACTGTATTCATATTTCCCATTTTTATTTGTTTACGACGTTGTTTATGGAACGAGCGTCATTCGAAACACCTGGCGAAAACTTGATTCAATTTGAATCCCGAACTCGGACGACCCCGTGAGAGGGAGCACGATGGAAGGTTCTCCACGCTAGGCATATTTATTTGTATGCATATCATACACGCGGCAATTAAATGTGCTTCACACAAAAACAAATGAAAAAATAAAGATGAAAAAATGGAGCCATACACAATTTTAGCAATAATAAAAGTAAAATGTAAAATATACATGGAACACCAACAGCAAAGATTGAATTTAAAAGTAAATGAGAAAATAAAAAAGACAATAAACAATGTGCATTAACTGCCGAAAGCATCTAAAAAGTGTTTGGTCTTAACTCTTGTTTTGCTAACCACCGGTCGGTGTGACTTTAATTTACACTGGGGCAGAAACATCTCCCTGCCCTTCTGTTCCTTGTGTTGTGGCAGTTGTCCTGGTTGTTGTGTTGTTGGTTCCCGCCGTCTGACGATGCCGCCCGGCTACAGAACCAGCCTTCGCAGCATCTGAGGAGCCCGTCTGGCACCAGTCTGGCCAGTGCCAGGGAGTTTTCCAATCCAGAGACTCCAACTCCGGAAGATTACCATTTTTTATCCTCTCTCACTCTTGCTCTCACTCTGTGTGTGTGTGTCTCTCTCTCTCTCTCTCTCTCTCTCTCTCTCTCTCTCTCTCTCTCTCTCTCTCTCTCTCTCTCTCTCTCTTTCTCTCTCCCTCTCTCTGCGTCTCGCTTTCTAATTTATTTATATTTTTTTAACTATGCGGTCAGGTCACTTCAGCCCATAACCCAGGAACAAGACAAGACCTAATAAATGGCCAGCATTACAAGTAGCACCTACTGTTACTCTGCGACCACTGGATCCCTGCCCTCCGCTCTGCCTCTCAAACAGAAACCAGATGTTTCAGAGTTTCTTTTTTTTTTCAGGGGGTCGCCATCCAGGACATGATAAAAACCCAAGACGCCATTGAAGGGCGTCAGAGTCAAACCTTTTTTCAAGGCTGCGTGATTCTGTAGAACCACAATGGGAATTTTATTAGAAATTGACCATCGTACAACAAGTCAACAGATGAAGGAATGTTGTTTTGTAGCCACTGTAGCTTAGGGAAGCGGGAATCTCACCGTTTGAGCCACCGCAGCCCTGCCCATGGAATACCTTCTCAAGGTTTGGGTGGAGCAATATGCCCGTTGGTTACACAACGAAAAACACACACCCATGCAAACATGCACAACTATTTATCCATAAGGAAGACTGGGCCGGGTCCGACAGGGATTAGGAGATGAAGACAGCTTTCAAGCTCGCGTTGTTACTTTCCACTCGCATATTTCTGAACAGCGTTGAATAATTGTATTTTTTAATCCCACATGATGAGCCTAGCAACTCTAGCTAGGCTAATCGAAAAAAGTGGCAAGCAGGGGGAAGAAAAGGGGAAAATGGTGGCACTCTGACGCGGTAATTATTTCTTTATTGCACCCTAACCGCTACACGTTATTATCTAGCACCCAGACTGTGTTTTTCAAGAGGTGTGGACGTTGGGAGTAGTTATGAGCTGTTTTTAATAGAGCATACCATTAGGCCTAAAATGACCGCCACTCGCAACGGTGCCACCAAAAAATGCCACGCCGACACAACTGGGCAGGATCGGAGGCCAATGCGTTAGTCGCTATTACTGGATCTTTTACAGTTTCGGTGTAGGAGTGTGCTGTCCGGACTCCAGCGGTTAACAGCATGTAGTCCTAAAAACGACAACCGCAACTACAAATAGTTGTTTTTTTTAACTGCCTAACCGTCAAGTCTTTTTTGTTGGGTTAGTGTTTCAAGTGCGTGGCAGTCAACGGTTTATGGTTAACGTACTTGTTTATGTTCGTTTTTTACAGGAGCAGAACGCAGCATTGCACCAAACAACTAAAGCATAACAAGTTCCTTTATTTGCTCACATGTGCTTTAGACTTGGGGTTCCCAAGTTCACCTCATATCGGTATACATGGGCTGCTTTAGATCGCAATGAAGACACTTCCCGGGAAACTTTTAGTGCTCCTTCATAATAAAAGCCCAAAACACCACTGGCCTAGATGATTGGGCCATATCTAGTATCAGGATTTAGAAAAATAATCTAAAGTCCAAATGCAAGTGGAAGGTTGCAAATGCAAGGTTTCACTGTGTAGAGTGGCCACTGTACAAATACAGGTATTCAAAGTATTCTGAAAGCTTTATCCTCACAGGCAAATCAAAGATTTTTTCAGTAGAAAATCTCTGTCAGTAAACAGGAAATCAGGCTTGACCCCGCCCCCTTGCAGTTATTGGTTTCCGGCCCAGGCCCTAGTCCCTCCTTCCCTCAGGAGTTCTGCTCTAACACAGTACTGCTGGATCCCAGATTAGTCTGACTGCAACGCAAACACAGTTTTATCACTCTTCCCCCAGCAGTGCTGATCCCACAACATAGTTACTTGGAGCTCAATATTATGTCAGTAATCATTTCTGAGAAACGCGCTAAGTGCAAAAAGACTTCGACGCCTAGGCATGACACATCGCCTCGCAGTAATCGATCAGGCGTCTCTGGGCTGTTTGGGATATTTCAAGTTAGTCATTCAGGAAAATACTATGCAAACATACCCCCCTACTTTACTCAACCATGACATCAGACCCAAAGCAGGGAAACCAAACCAAAAACATTCACCGCGGCCAGGCCTCTGTACGAAGAGTAATATCGAGCGAAGTACGATAGAGAGGGAAAAGGGCATCAACACTGCACTTCATTATCACACCTGTGTTAATCCTGGGGGGGGGGGGGGCACATTGCCGTACTTAAACCGGGGGCAAAACGGAAAAACCTAAGCTTCATGGTGGCAATTACTCCCACAAATGAATAAGTCCAGTGTGGGTACGGCCGGGGGCTCCGTGAGTGGGGTAGGGGTAGGGGTGACCCCAGAACCCCTTGGCATGCAGGGGGCGATGACGTGACATGTCAAAAAATGTCTACACACACAAAACCAGCGCGCACAAGAGAAACGCGCTCTTAAACACAACACAACTCCATGGGTTTTGTGCCGTTGTATTTCTGGTGTGTTTTTTCTTATTCTTTCTTCACGTCGTTCGCTGTTAGAGAGGAGAGCCAGGGTTTGTGTTTTGCTTGTTGACCCTTCACGTGCAAATATACAGAGTGTGTAAACGTGCCCGCCTGACATTCAAACAGTCAAGAGGGGTCGGACATCCGTGACACGGTAGGGGGAGGCAGTCGGCGATATAAACTGAAGTAATTTTCCACGTGAACGTGTAAACATACACACTGCTCTCCCAAGGAGAGCAGTGTGTATGTTTACACGTTCACGTGGAAGGTGTGAAAGTTATCCGCTACACGAATGACTTTGACACGACTGACTTTTTGTGAGGCTTTCATTGAAAAAAAGACTGCACGGTTATTTTTCTGTTTTGGTGCTGCAAGTCCCACCTTAGAGTGTCGTCGGTGTTGTGTGGTCTGTTGGTGTCCCGGTCTCATCATAACATCCCGTCCCTGGAGGCACACTCACCACCTCCGACAGCCGACCACAGCCAGACAACAGGGGACCAGAGGGTCAACTCACCTCTCTGAGCCCACAACGGACTGACCAGAGTGGAGCTGAAACCTCCTGGAGGGGGGGGGGGGGAGAGGACTGCGCCGCAATGGGAGAGGGGAAGAGGAGGGGAGGAGGAGGAGGAAGAGGAGGAGGAGGAGGGGGAGGGGGAGGAAGAGGAGGAGGAGGAGGGGGAGGAAGAGGAGTTGGGTGAGGCAGAGGAGGAGGAGGAAGGGGAGGGGGAGGAAGAGGAGTTGGGTGAGGCAGAGGAGGAGGAGGAAGAGGAGGAGGAGGAAGAGGAGGAGGGGGAGGGGGAGGAAGAGGAGTTGGGTGAGGCAGAGGAGGAAGAGGAGGAGGAGGAGGGGGAGGAAGAGGAGTTGGGTGAGGCAGAGGAGGAGGAGGAAGAGGAGGAGAGGAGGAGGCCGACTTTTTTTTTTTAAGCCTTAGAAGGCTTAAACATAATTATGTCAACTGGTGGAGGACCTCCGGGGAAACGCAGAGGGTCCGACCCAACACACGCACACACACGCACACAAAAAGACAGACACGCGCACACACACAGACCCACACACACAGTGGAAAAGCCATGCTTCACTGTGAAAGTCAACTCGGCAAATGACACCTCGACCAGGGGCTAGGGCGGGGGGGGGGGGTCAGACCTAAGCCTGGACCCCTTCGAACATCACCCCGTCGACAACCCCCACACCCCCTCTCTCCCCCCTGAGAGATCGAGAGAGAGAGAGTGAGAGAGAGAGAGAGAGAGAGAGAGAGAGATAGAGGGAGAGAGAGAGACGGAGAGAGAGAGAGAGAGAGAGAGAGAGACGGAGACAGAGAGAGAGAGAGAGAGAGAGAGAGAGAGAGAGAGGGAGAGAGAGAGAGAGAGAGAGAGAGAGAGAGGGAGAGAGAGAGAGAGAGAGAGAGACGGAGAGAGAGAGAGAGAGACGGAGACAGAGAGAGAGAGAGAGAGAGAGAGAGAGAGAGAGAGAGAGAGAGACGGAGAGAGAGAGAGAGAGACGGAGACAGAGAGAGAGAGAGAGAGAGAGAGAGAGAGAGAGAGAGAGAGAGAGAGAGAGAGAGAGAGAGAGAGAGAGAGAGGGATTCAGCGTTTTAAACGACAACAACAACAGCAGCGCTCTCCCCCCCTCCCCCCCCCCCCCCCCCCCCATGCCAAAGTCCACCTGAGGCGCTGGGGGAGCCGGCCGGCTGGGGAGGATCAACACGCTAACGACACCCTTCATTAGTCATGCGCCCGGACGCCCCCGGTGGCCTGCTGCGGCTCGCCTCGCTCCGCCGGTGAGCAGTGGAAAGTCGGGATCAGCGCGGTGACTAACCCTCTGTTGACATACCAGGGCCCGGGCCAGCCCTGGGGGTGGGTGGGTCAGCCTGGGCTGCCCTGGTCCGGCCCGGGCTTGGCCCCGGGGGCAGGGCAGGGGAGATACCGTACAGTGGGCTCATCGTGTGCACGCTGAACCACGCCGCAATGCACAAGTACTGTTTTCTGTTTGGGTGGACTTTCGGAGTCCTTGACGTGGTGGAGGTGGTGGTTGTTATGGTAGTGCTGGCGCTGGTGGTGGAGGTGGAGGTGGAGGTGTAGGTGGAGGTGTTGGGGCTGGGGATGATGGTACTGATGGAGGTGGCGGTGGTGGTCGTGGTGAATGACGAAACGAAAGTTGTTGAGAGAAGAGTATATCGGAGAGTGTATTGACGTTCTGACTATTTTTGTAATTGCACCTCTCTCTTTCTAAAAATAATTGAATAAGTCGGGGTAGCAAATAGTAAATACTTCAAAGAAATCGGTGATGTCTTGCGAGAGTCAACGCTAAACGCAGTGCTCTTTGTCCACACCGCTCGTATGAAATCCAGTGAGTCCATACGAGTTCCATTTTTTCATATTTGTTGTGCAGAGTGTGCAGAGACACTTTGCAAAAAACTTGAAATTTCTTCCATGGTCTCCAACTCTGGCTGAGGAAGTACAACACCACGGGGAATTGTTCATAAAACATATATATGTGTTTTTCAGTTTAAGTTGCCATAATACTGCAAACCAAACAAACTATCGCAGCGGTATCTATGTAAGCGCATAAGCAACGTCTTGTATAATAAAAAAAAGAGCCTGAAATGATTCAACGCTTGGTTTTTGACGACAAAGTCCTGCAGAGCTAATTCACGAGAGGGCCGAGGGGAGTTTGCTCGCTGCCACTTAAAAACCAATTCATCACTCACCTCTTTTTTTTATTTCCAAGGTGAGTAACCGCAGTCGGCTGCGGCCTTCTCTAAATCCCCTTTCCACTTTTTAATTAAAACCGAAAAACAAGCACTCACACCACCGGCCCTCCCTCGCATGGACCGCTAGCTCCTTATGACAATCCCCCCCCCCCCCCCCCAACACACACACACACACACACACACACACACAACACACACACACACACAGATACACATACACACACACACACACACACACCCCTCTAGAAATATGACCCAACGGCTGGAAGGCCCACGGGCAGCGCGGCAGGCAGGGCCGTGACATCATCATCACACACACATCATCACGCACACGGCCATACTTTCCTGATTCCCTATTTTTAATAACAAAAACGTACGGATTAACTGGAACATGACAATCCCAACCAGGACTCCGTTTTTGCCGTTATGTCCGCGAGGTTAACGGGTTCCGTCCGTCCGTCCGTCCGCCTCCCCAAACCCTCCCATCCACCCCCACCACCACCAATCCGACGTGCACGCCAATCCTGCACGTCCAACCCTGCCACCACCGCTGTCATACCCCCCCCCTGCCCCTCCCTCTCCCCTCCCTCCCTCCCTCCCTCCCTCCCTCCCTCCCTCCCTCCCTCCCTCACCCAACAAACCACCCACACCCTCCTCTAGGCAAGCTGTGGCGGTCTGTGGCGGCGGGCTGATTTACGGTTTCACACACACGGCTCTGACTGAGTGCAGCGGCGCTCAGAGCTTCCTCCGGCGAGGGAGGGAGGCGACAGCGCGCTGAGGGGCGACAGACAGGCGTTAATAAACTCCCTTTCCTCTCTCTGCACGCCGGCCGCTATATAAGGGGTTATGAATGAGGATTACAAGGTTTACGTTGACGTATACGAGTGTGTATGTTAATGTGTCTGTGTGTGTGTGTCTATGTGTATGTGTCTGTTTGTGTGTGTGAGTGTGTGTGTGCGTGTGTGCCTGTGTACGCGTGTGTCTGTGTGTGTGGGTGTGTGTCTGGTTGTGTTTGTGTGTGCGTGTGTGTGTGTGTGTGTGTATTTGCGTTTGTGCTTGTGTGTGTGCGCACGCGTGTGTTTGTATGTGTGTCTGGTTGTTTGTGTGTGTGCGGTGCGCGTGTTTGCTTGTGTGTCTGCGTGTGTGTCTAAGTCCAGTACGTGTGTGTGCTCATGTGTGCGTGTTTGTGTCTGTCTGTGTGTTTGTGTGCGCGTTTGTGTGTGTGTGTATGCGTAAGCCTTGCCGTTGAAATTGGCGTGTGCCACTCGTGCAAAGGCAAGAAAAATAAATACAGTCGTACATTAATGTTAATGAAGACGTGGAAGTAGCATTAGCTACCCGGTGAGTTAGCGGTACGGGGAACACAGCCGTTAAGCCGAGTGGCTCGTTAGAAAAATGTAAGCACATTTTCCCTCAATTAACATCACCCCTCAAGACTGCAATAACACCGACGTCAATAACGTCTCCACGTTTCCATGGATACAAAGAACAAACACGTTGTCGGGACGGAAAGGAGGTGAGCTCGCACACAGGTGATACGAGCAGCTGGCCGAGCGGAAAGATCAGCGGGCGATTGAAAAGTCATGTGCTTCAGGACTAATCAGCGTTCAAATTAACAGGACGCTGTGCTAAGAGCCTGGACTTGATGACTGAGGGCACTGCTGACCTTTCATGGATCCTCAAAGACACAACAGGTGACGAAGTTAAGACACACACAGGCGGATGTTATACTATTAACAGGCTGAGCTGTTTAGGAATCCATTGAAAGTAAATTGCTGTCTTACTAATATTTTTAGCTGATACTCACTAGACACGACAATATTTTTCTTTTTGGAATATATTGTCGATTAAAAAATGAAGAACAACAATTCATTTGCATCATACAAATCATACAGTGAACCCTCTCATATATATATATATATGTTTATATATATACATAGGTTCTGTCTTATTCAACTGGTACAGCAGTGCATTAACCCAGGGTATCGGGTTTGATTCCGTGGGACCACCTAGCTAGCCCTACCACGATGTGTAAGACCCTGGATAAAAGCCTTCCGCAAACGGCATCTCTCTGCACAGATGAGCAAGGAACACAACAAAATACGGTAAGATAATCGAATATAATCGTATATAAAAATAAAATATACGGGCAATCCCCTGGGACAACCGACCGAATCCCTTCCACAGTCTACATCCAGTCGCTCTCTCTCTCTCTCTCTCTCTCTCTCTCTCTCTCTCTCTCTCTCTCTCTCTCTCTCTCTCTCTCTCTCTCTCTCTCTCTCTCTCTCTCTCTCCCTCTCTCTCTCTCTATCTCTCTCTCTCCCCTCTCTCTCTCTCTCTCTCTCACCTCTCTCTCTCTCTCTCTCTCCCCCTCTCTCTCTCTCTCTCTCTCTCTCTCTCCCTCTCTCTCTCTCTCTCTC
>NC_044051.1:1812179-1819679 GCF_902167405.1 Gadus morhua | reverse complement strand
GATGGATGTATTGTGAATGCAGATGCAGACGGGGTTACAGCACGTCGGCCAGTTGGCACGTCCGCGTCCAGAGGATTCGGTCAGACGAGTGTCAGCAGCACAGGAGCGACTGTTGGATGACCTCGACCATTTTTGGTCGTTCCTCTCATTTCCATTTCCTCCTGCCGTTTAGCAAACCTCCGAGCGCTTCTGAATGCGGCCCACAGGCTTCTAACCACAGGATACTTTCTCGACATTTCCTCTCGAACCCCCCCCCTCCCCCAACCCAACCACCACCCCCAAAGAAACGCCATCTGTTGATGTCCCACTGTCTCACTTTATTGCGTATTGTCTGCCGTAAAGCTAATCGACTTCCTTTTCTAATATACAATTTAAAATAATCTTCCGCATCTTGTAATCCAATCAAGTTTCTCCCTGTGTAATGGCACGAGCACCACCTTGACTGATGTTCTCCTTTGTTTACTGAAGACTTCATCGGACCTTATAGCTAGATCGCTACGGCCCAACGTAGCATCCAACAACGCTTCAGGGGATCACTCGCTAACCCGCCATAGATATGATTTATGAGTCAATGTGGTTTGTGTCAACCCAAACATTTACAGAAGGTTAATTCAAGTTTTAAATAGGCATGTGCAAGATGAGAATTCTGCGTTTAAGTGCCAGTGCTCCCTAGTTATTTATTAATTTATGGAAAATGACCCGAAATTCATAGCAGATGTATTCAGCCTGTGAATGTGTTTTATGTCCCTTAAAATATTAAAATATGTGGTAGGGCTGTGTGTGTGTGTGTGTGCGTGTGCGTGTGTGTGTGTGTGTGTGTGTGTGTGTGTGTGTGTGTGTGTGTGTGTGTGTGCGTGCGTGCGTGCGTGCGTGCGTGCGTGCGTGCGTGCGTGCGTGCGTGCGTGCGTGCGTGCGTGCGTGCGTGTGTGTGTGTGTAAGTGATTAAATAGCCCAGTTAGTGATTGGCAGAATCTGGGGGGAAATAAAAGGCCAGAAGAAAGAGAAAGAGCGGGCGAACAAAGGGGAATAATCAGGCAGTATACTGTGTCCAACAACTCAACACAGACCGACCTGGGGAGGGATTTAATCAGCTGCATCCAGAGATGGCTCTCACTGAGAGGAGAAGGATGGACAGAGACCGAGACAGAGAGAGAGGGAGAGACAGAGAGAGAGGCGTCTAGATAATGGAAATTGCAGAGAGTGTGAGAGAGGGAGAGAAGGAGGCAGCCAGATACATAGAGATAGAGGGAGACAGAGGCAGAGAGAGAGGGAGAGACTTTCAGCTAAAGAGACAGAAGGCGAGAGAGTGAGAGACATCTAGAGGGAGAGAGGGACAGAGAGACATCTAGAACCACATGACAGAGGGAGTGAGACAAATCTAGAGAGATATAGAGACATAGAGAGAGAGACATAGAGAGAGAGGGGGAGAGAGACAGGGAGAGAGAGAGAGAGATCTAGAGACGTAGAGAGACAGGGGGAGAGAGAGAGAGATAGAGAGAGAGAGAGAGAGACATAAAGCAGGCCGACTGGCTACAGCTCAACAGAAACATCATTCCATGAACACCAAGTGTTGAAAGCAGGAGGAAAAAAAGAAATTGTGGCTTTCTTTTGGGGTCTCTTTTAAGATAAGCAATTTAAACATTAGACAGAATGGCTGCAGCATGTATTATCCCTGTTTCAGAGGGGAGGAAAAAACACTTGCACGCACTGTCCTCGGCGTTCACTGGGAGCAGCCCCGATCTCCCTCCCAGAGTCCCAGCGCAGCCTTGAGAACGTTCCAGGACTCTGGGACAGATTATCACGGGGAGCGGGATCAAGGGGCTTTAAATAGGATGGGACGTTTAACCAAGTGGTCTGTTAACCCACCCAACCCCCCCCCCCCTCCTACCCCCAAACAAATAATAATACCAATACACATCGTCTTGGCCGCTTATTAAAGTTATGAGGAGGCTGGGAACCTTCTCCTCTGCATGCTGAACGCCACCAGTCTGTCGTCGCTGACAGTGCGGAATCCTTGTTTTAATAAATGCCATTCCCCGGATTGACATGACCTCAGTGCGTAAGTATCATTGACATGCACATCCAGTTTGAGGCACCATTTAAGTTTGGAGGGTTTTTGTTGTGGGGGGGGGGGGGGGAGTTCATGCTCCACAGATGTCGGATGGGCAGAGTGTTCCTTCCTCCAAGGGAAAGTCTGAAGGGATTTGAGTAATCACCGCGATTCGTTCTGAGTGGATGTTTGGTGTTGTCGTTGCGTTGGTGAAGGAAACCGCCTTTTTTGAAAAAGTTGATTGGTGTAGAAATTACGTTCTCCGTCTCAGAGGGCGTTTGGTAGTTCGATGCATGTGCGAAGGGACTATGTTTGGAACAATGTGAAAAAAATGTGTTTGAACGGTGTGAGACATGGAGCGTGCTAAAACAACTAGCTAGCTACAGTATTCCGAGATTCACAGACTTGCATAACAGAAGTATTTCTCCTAGCTTGCGTGGGACATTAGCCTTCCGATGTCACGGTAGCTACAGATCATCTCCCGGGAAGGACAACACATGTTGGTTTTTTTTCTACTTCAAATCACCACGGAAACAGCCAAGCTGAACCCCACCGCGCAGTACAAATCATGTAGCACATGTGAAACGTTTAAACGTTCGAAACGCTTAATTTCGAAGAACAGAACGGTGGAATGTTGATGGGGTAAAAGAAAAAAGTCAAAAATGTCGGTAGAGCTGAGTGTTTGGAATACTTTGCGGTACGCGTTGCCCATACTGTGGCTAATCGCGGAGGATGCCGCCAAAAATGACAGACGCCAGGCACCCGCCACACACATCAGTTGCGTTGTCATGGCATTGTGCTTGTTTGAAAAACACACAACACAACACACAAGATTTCAGTCTGCCATTCACTTGGCACAGGGGTCTCGCTGAAAAGCAGAAACAGGCAGGAATTAACATAATTTTGCATTCAGGCGGAGACAAACAAGTTTAATTTTCAGTGCCGCAACACTAGTGTGACATCATCGCTCATTGTGAGCTGGGGGGCGATGGGGGAAGGGTTCACCCTCCTGACTGTGCGGCAGTCGGTCCATTTATGAGGCTTTGTCCCTGAGGACTTTTATTCTGAAAAGGGTTTCAGAATATTCCAATCTAGATGTTTTCCAAAAATATATAATGAACAGAACACGGAATAAGACTTTTTAGATGGCACATAAAAGTTCGATAGTCAAATGAATTGTTTATTTAACAAATTCACCAAAAGTACAATGGGGACCTTCCATTCATAAAAAATAGAATGGAACAAAATATTATATTGTATATTCAAAGTGTGCAAAGAAAATGGAATGGATTCACCAGCAAGAAAAACACATAAGAAGCTAAATGAACATTTGTCCCCCCTAAAAGCATATTGCAGAAGATTATATTTTACAGCCTTTTTGCTGCACTTTAGTGTTTTCTTATGCGGTTTTCCCAAAAGAACGCCCCGGTTTTCAGTTCTTCCGAACGGGAACGATGTGCTACGCCCGGTGTGGGTGTGAAGGGGATGAGTATTTAGCATCGCGCGGAGATGAGCCGACAGCGCGAATCGGAAAATGTTAGCAATTAGCTTAATAAGTCACAGCTAGCAAACAAAGTGGCGCTTTAATTTCCTCCTCCTAACAGACTAGGGAGGAAACGCTTTTACTGTCGCAGACCTTCCCAATGAAGAGGCGCTGGCGACGGCCTGGAGAGCTTTAATTTCTGTACTTAAAACGGCTTGTGCGTTGTAAAACTGAGAAAACACCACATCCAGTGAAAATTGAATATTTTCTGAAAACGTCGACTCCTGGTGAACAATTTCAGTTAGTGAAGACAGATGTCGTGCCCGGGAGAGAGGAGGCCGCAAACTCCCAGCAGAAGAGGGCCCTCTTTCCACCTCTAGAAGGTTCTCTGGTCCGTCCCTTATGCAGCTGGGAACTAGATTCACCTCAGAGAGGTGGATCTGGGTCTTTATAAAAACAACTTGGGAGTCAAGTCATTTGAATCAAGTCATTTTTGCCTTAGGTCCCTTCATGACTGTGAAAAAACATCACAACAGATTAAATGCAGACATTCCTTCTTTCCTCTTTTGATTGCACATTTTTTTAAGTACAGGCAATTGCCTTGTCGGCACATTTTGAGAATGCCTGCGCAAACGACACATGTTTATGATCAAGAAAGTAATCTTACATCTGTTCCCGTTCAATAAGATAATAATAGAATGAAGACAGAGTGAGATTAACATTCACCCGTAGAAAGAATTTTGTGCTTCAGACACTTTATTTTATGATACGTGTAATAATTTAACTCAACGGAGAGAGTTATCGTCTTTAGTTCGATGAACCCGGGGGTCTGGGGTTTGTATCGTGAGGGACCACACAGTATCCACAGCCCAGAAGAGCATGTCAGATCTCTCTGAGCGCCCGGACACACATCGGGCTTTACTTACTCATCAAGAATTAATTCAGACGCTGTCGAAGTTTTCACAGACGGGATCGATTAAACGATCGCATTCCGCATTCTCTTCCTCATCTTCTCCATACTCTGTGTTCGTCTACTTGTGTATCGACGGCTGCTGTACGTTGAGAGTGTGCAGTGCGTGTACAGTGTAGAGAAGCACGCTCAGGCCTACAGGATCATAGACAACATGGCGGTGGGGTCGAACAAAGTCGGAGCCCAAGCTGTGGAGCTCCAACCTTCCAAACAGCGATGCGATCCTGTCTCGGCAAAAGACAAGAACTGTTTTATTAAACCGTCAAGATAGAGGCAAGAGTCCTTATTCGAACTCTCCGATTCAATGTCACGATTTAATTCTCTAAGTAATGTCACAGCTTGGGGTAAAGTGTACACAATGTATGCTGTTCCTTTATGGAAGCCATAGAGGTTGCGAAATAAAAGTTTGCAGAATTATGCACCGCACAATATGCACCGAAGAAAACGAAGGAAGTATTTTCCATCCGTTTGGATTAGACTTTCTCTTTGTCATGTGTGGGATGATCAGGTTGTGTGGGCTTGGCTCGTTTCTCCTTTAAAAGAAAAGAAACACAAAATGATCCACATCTGTAATCTTTGTCTCAAAGAAATAGGAATAACAAAGACTGACAATTGAAGACTTAAAACAGACCCAAGCAATGTTTTACCCAAATCAAGTAGGACAATATTTTTGCTGCAATACTTCAATGTTGATAAATGAATACCTTACTCTTACTTAGTGACTTAACTTATTTTTTGCTTTATTTAAAAAACAAAAACGTTTAGGCAATGCAGCCTTTAAAACCAACTTACAAATTACCTAGGCTTTGGGTACATTAAGAAACAACAATAAAACATTGAATCTATAAAAAGGATATCTTCCAACAACATTAAAATGTGTTTCTGCTGTTTTGCTAATTTCACTTCAGGCTGAGCTCAGAGAAAGTGACGATATCTTCCAGTTGCGGATCTAACAGATACAGGCCCACGTTCTCTATGCCAAGAAGAAGTGATTAGAAAAGATTTCTTTAACATGTTGTTTTTTTTCCCACATATGAACTCTTAAAGAAATGTAAAAGAAACACAATGATCAAAAGCTAGGAGCCGTCAAGAAGGGTGGCGTTGGTGTCAGCCTCAGAGAGTCTTCTGCAAGGTTGATCAATCGGGGGGAGAGAGAGAGAGAGGGCGAGAGAGAGAGAGTGACAGATGGAGAGAGAGAGAGAGAGAGAGAGAGAGAGAGAGAGAGAGAGAGAGAGAGAGAGAGAGGGAGCAAGTGAGAGTGACAGATAGAGCAAGAGAGAGAGAGAAAGAGACACACATACACACACACACACACACATGCAGAGAGAGAGAGAGAGAGAGAGAGAGAGAGAGAGAGAGAGAGAGAGAGAGAGAGAGAGAGAGAGAGAGAGGTCCGGCCAGGCATCACGGAAAGTTACATCTCAGTCAAGATGGCGTCAGCCCTAACGAGCTGTCCCTGGGTGGAGCAGCACCGCCGTCTAGCTCACCCCCCCCCCCCCTACCTCCTCTCCCCCTCCCCCTCCTCCCTCCTCCTTACACCCCCTTCACCATTCAAAAACCTCACACACACACACACACACACACACACACATGTGCGCTCTGATGACGCACTTGCCGTTCGGTCCATGCCTGCCCGGGGCCGGGTGTCAGAGAGAGACTGGGGCTCGCCGCCTCTCTCCGTTACTCTGGCGCAAACAGTTTGAGCCACCAAACGCCGCGGCGACGTCGACGATCACGATCCAACCCTGCGGACCCCTCGGTGGTCCCCCCCCCCCCCCCCCCCCGCCGCCGCCGACGGACCGTCGCCTGCTAACTGTTCCAAAGTGGCGGCACGCACGTGTGAATGTGCACGTGGGCCCACACGCACAAGCACAGACACGACGTGCACACAACCGTTAAACAAGCAGGGACACACAAGCGTGCATGCACGTGGGCGTGCACGCGCACACACACCCGTGCGTACAAACACACAGGGACACCTACACGCACGTGCACGCTCACACAAAGACACACTCAAACAGACACACACACGAGCGTGCCAGCACACGTTCCCACACACACACAAAGACCTCCCACACGCACACACACACACACAAAGATGCAATCACATGCACACATACGCAAGGACGCACACACATCTTTGAGAATGACAAAACAGTTCGGCTGAGTGCCACACGTACACAAAGAAGTTAGAGTCAAACACACACGTACACACAGTCGATACAGTCCAACGCACACACACGGACACACTATCTCCCAACCTCTGCGTACCGACACACACAGCCCACACATGCAGAGAGCTGCGCACACACTCACACATACCGACACACACAGACAGACACACAAAGAGAGACACAAGGAGGAGCACAAACACACACACACACACACACACAAACGGAGAGAGCAACACAAAGTGGACCACACAAACACACTTTCTCAGACTCATTTATGCTAAATACAACCACAACATCACACACACACACACACACAAATACACGTCATCTCAAACTTCGACATACTAAAGTATTACAACTAAGTGGACCGCACAAACACACTTTCTCTTAGACTCGACTCATAGATACTAAATACACACGCGCCAACGCACGCACACACTTCAACTCAAATTTCAACAAGCTTGCACACACTCACACACACAACCTCGCACATTCCTCTCAAAAGCACAAATACACTCACACACACGCACACACAAACAAACGCACGCATACCTTCTCTCATGCTCACGTACCCACACTTTCTCTCAGAAACATAAATACACTCACACACACACACACACACACACACACACACACACACACACCCGCACGCTTTCTCTCAATCTCACGTACCCACACTTTCTCTCAAAAACACACATACACTCACAACACTCACAAACACACACACACACACACACACACACACACACACACACACACACACACACACACACACAGATAACATCTCACAGCCACCACGAGTAGGGGTGTTCCCCTGCACGCA
>NC_044051.1:1799679-1807179 GCF_902167405.1 Gadus morhua | reverse complement strand
ACACAAACACACACAAACACACACACACACACACACACACACACACACACACACACACACACACACACACACACACACACACACACACACACACACACACACACACACAACCGTCTCCCAACTCTCTTTTGTCACTCTGGATGGAAGGCGCCCCAGGGTATTAAAGAGTCTCACTCATCCAGTACACCCTCGTGTACACTCTCATGTACTAATCCCACAACACTCAATCAACAACCATGGGACAAGCACAGGGCCTCTAGGAACGGATGAGGTCTTCCCTCAGACTTCAGCCTCGGTTACCCCCTGAACGTCTGAGGTCCCTTTGAGGGCCGGCGCCTGGAGACGGAGAGGGCCCGGTGTGGAACTCAACCTCTGTTCCCTCCCACCGCCGTCTGTCTGACGGTGTCACGGTCTCTTAGAGAGCCACAACATCACCTAGGATCAAACCGCAGAGAGAGAGAGAGAGAGAGAGAGAGAGAGAGAGAGAGAGAGAGAGAGAGAGAGAGAGAGGGAGAGAGGGGGAGAGGGAGAGAGAGAGAGAGAGAGAGAGAGAGAGAGAGAGAGAGAGAGAGAGAGAGGGAGAGAGAGAGAGAGAGAGAGAGAGAGAGAGAGAGAGAGAGAGAGAGAGAGAGAGAGGGAGAGAGAGAGTGAGAGAGAGGGAGAGGGAGATGGAGAGAGAGAGAGAGAATTGCACTTAGGTGATTGGCACGACAAATGTCGACAAGGTGACGCCGTCTGCCTCGGTTTGTCGGTCAGATGACATCATGAGTGACATCACTGCAGAACACGGCCAATCAGAAAGAAATCGCTTTCCGAAACTCCCAATAACACCGTAAAACTTTTCCACTTTTTCCACTTTTAATGTTTGTTAGGCGTCAAAACAAGGTTATAGAGAATCGTATCATGCTATCAAGCTAACGTCGGGCTAATTGTAGCCAAACGGGCTAATCCTAGCTAAACGAGCCTTCGCTAGCTCTATGTTCCGATGGAGCAGCAATTAAAACCTGGAAGACTGGATCAAATATATACAAGCCTCATGTGTCGGATTCATCGCGACCCCAAACCTTTATATGTTTATATGTTTATAGCACAGCTCGACTGAAAAAGTCAACATTTATTCTTGGTTTTGAGCAGAGGTCTGCGTTCCTTTCCTCCAGCTCTACCGTCCGTGACACAACTCCAAGAACAACAACAGCAGCAGACGTCTATCTCTGGACGGGAACGACATTTCGGAACACGGAGTGGGCTGTCGGTCGAGGAGGGGGGGGGGGGCGGGGGGGGGTAGATGGCAGGGAGGGCCTTTCTTGCCCCGTCTGAAGTCCTGCAGTCCTGAGATCGAGGGGGGATCCACCGAGGGGGCGGGAGCGTGCGTCAGCGAAAGGGAGCATGTTGTTTTTTTATCCGCTGGCTCGGCGGCGGGGGCGGCCATCGCGGCGGTCGCTGGGAGCTGTGAAGAACGGCTCGCCGCAGCCGCGCCCGGCCGCAGATAAAGCCACTGGGCCGCACCGCCGCAGAGCCGCAGATCTGTCTGACTGTACTACCCCTCTCCCACCACCCCCACCACCCCCACTACCCCCACCACCAGCACCCCAACGGCACTGCCAAGCCTGCTCTGTTATTATCCAATCCACCATGTCTGGCCCGGGGGGGAATACCCCCTCACAACCCAGCCCCCCCCCCCCCCCCCCCCCCCCCCCCCCCCCCCCATACACAGCCCCACATTTTCAACATGCCGTGCGCCCCCCCTCCAAATTTCTCCCCCTCCACCCCCAAATTTCCCCCCTCCACACACACACACACACGCACACACACATACGCACACAAACTGGGGTCAGATACTGTGGCGTGAAGTACATGCGTTGACAATTAGGACTTTGCGATGACGGTGATCGCCGAAGACACTTCTATTTTGTAGGACTGAATGATAGACTAACAATTAATGAACCACACTGAAGGTGATGATTGCATTTGTTGTTTAGTTGTCAGTGTCGATTAATAGGACTTTATATACATCCAGTAGTTGATAAAGCAGTATATTAAAAACTTATGTTTTTCTCACCTCCTCGAAATAAAGAATAATGATTAATTTCACTGCAAAGGCCAATTGAAATAAATATTTGTATTTAAGTATAAATAAATATATTTATATATATTCATTTCATATTCATTCATTTATTTATGTTTTTATTAATATATTTATTTATGTGTGTAGATTTACGAGTGTGTAGATTCTGTTTTTTATTTTTATAATTCTGTATAAATGGCCCATCCATCTTCCATCCTAAACTCCATGCATAAAGTCCAGCCGAGGAGAGACACTAGATCATTGAACACAAGCGAAGCTCTGGCCGCTGCAGACTCATTTTCCAACGTCCGACCTCAGTCTAGCCACCGCCCACACAAACTGCAGTCAGGGCCGCACTCACAGAAACACATATTTCAACATTTCCTCGGACAATTAAAGCTTTAAAAGAAAAAAAAAAGCGCTAAACACAAACACATAATTCCCCCTAGTGCTGGCAACGCCACACATAAAAATGCATGTGAACGGCTTTCACCACTCAGAGCCGTAAAATCAACCCTGACACCGGCACTTAAGTCGACTCAGGTTCCTCTAAAATCTCTCAAGCATCCCCCGTTTGAAGCGTCCGCTCGCCTCCTTCACAGCTCAGACGTGCGTTCGGCGCGGTGCGCGTGTGATGTTGCGCTGTTGTCGTTGTTGTTTTATTTTGCTATTGGCCAACGTGACTTTCCATGCGCGAAAGGTGTCTCGGGGCATGAGACTCCAGCAAGAATGTGTAATTCCACCTCCTTTTCTTCCACTGCTCTGCGCTACAGTAACGCTGGGACGGCCAAGCGGCGGGGACTTTCTCTTTTTTCTTCCTGCCGCGGAGGGGGAGGGGGAGGAGGGCGAGGAGGAGGAGGAGAAGGAGGAGGAGGAGGGCAGGCGCCAGTGAAAATTTGAGTTTCCAGTTAAAAGAGAGAGTGAGCGCTTTCTCCAAAGGGCGACTAATGAAGCCCCCCCCCCCCCCCCCCCCCTCCGCTGCACACACACATGTAGGTGATTGGAGAGAGCCTGGAGGAATGGATCGATTATTGAGGGGGGAGGAGGGGGGAGGGGGGGTATGGGGGCGTTAGTGTGTGTGTGTGTGTGTGTGTGTGTGTGTGTGTGTGTGTGTGCGTGTGCGTGTGCGTGTGCGTGTGTGTGTGTGTGTGTGTGTGTGTGTGTGTTGCCAACTCCTGAGTCAGACCAATTACAGTAAGACAGCAACTCCCCCCGCTCCCCAACTGATTTCGGTACCCCCGGATGAATCAGTTACCCCGAGTTACAAAGACTTTGGATGGATACGAAAAATGCCCCCCCCCCCAAAAAAAAAGGAAAGAAAGAGGCAAAGTGAGACAAGCCAATGAAGTTTATATTCCGGCCCTGCCGGAGCCGTCTGCCTGGCTTCTCATGAAGTGCTTTCAGTTGGATTCAATTGGCTCCGATTCCCGATTGACTCGCTGCCACACAAAGCAAATCAGACAGATCATGCGGCTATTAATAGCGCAAGAAAATAGCACTTACTAATAACAGACACCACAAAGCCACATGTTGACATACGTACCAGAGTGCATGTGCGTTAGATGTGTGTGTGTGTGTGTGAGTGGGTGTACGTGTGTACATGTGTGTGTGCAAGTGTATGTGTGTGCGGGTTGGCTGTCTAGAAAGATAGATTGTGTGTGTGTGTTTGTGTGTGTGTTTGCGTGTACTTACGTATGTATGGGTGTGTATGGGTTGGTGTGGTAAGTGTCTGTCTAGAATGATAGATTGTGTGTGTGTGTGTGTGTGTGTGTGTGTGTGTGTGTGTGTGTGTGTGTGTGTGTGTGTGTGTGTGTGTGTGTGTGTGTGTGTGTGTGTGTGTGTGTGTGTGTCTCATGTGTCTCAATTTATGTATATTTGTGGTGTATGTTTTATAGTTAGTAAAGAGCAGACATCATATTTTAGATAGATGGTTTTACAATATCAACGAAACATGAATTAATATATCCCCGTTGGAATACCTCCAACCTAAAGAAGGCATTTACTGAAATCCTCTATATAGTAAATTGTGTTTTTTTATGTACATACACGATTCAAGTTAAAGAACCACGTCTCTCCATAAAGATAAAAGACAGCAACCATTGCCACATTTTCCAGTACTCCATTTAAGAGGTCTCAGAGCAGAATCAAAGTGTCCTCAAACAGATCTCAGTGTGTGCATCAACATGGACCCGTCTGGGTGAGAGGACCCTCAACCCTAAAAAAGCAGTTACCAAAATTAGCTTTCTTTGTTCCATAAACTTAATTGACACAAGCTAGCGGTTGAAGTGCTAACTAGTGTTAAAAGTAATATCCAGTGTTTAAAGAGCCAGCTTGTGCTTGAGGTGTTGGCTAGCATTGGTTTTAAAAGTCAAGCTTCATTTTGATGCGACTAATTTGATCTAAATTCAATCACAGGATATTGTTATTGTAAGCTGCAGCATTTGTGATGCATGAGCTAATTGGAGAAGTTCCCGTGGCTTTCATTTGAAGGTTTAAATGTGATTTCTGCCTCAGTCACATGCATAGTTTCATGGTTAAGGCAGTGAAACCCAAACAACTAGGCCTATTATTATATAAAATTTCTTTAAACCTTTTTCATGAGAATCAAAAACCAATACAGTTTAAAAAAAAGTTAATTTCAAGTGCATTAGACTAATAATTAAGTAATTAATGGGCCATTTAATTAGTCAGTGTAGCAAAAATAATATTTTTTTTCAGAATGCTCGATCTCTCACACATAATGGATTTCCTTGTCTTATTTTTTTGATTCATAGGCATAACTTACATTAATGAGCACTGAGCTACTAATTGCCACTATTGTCAACTCGTATAAAAACATGGAAACTTTTGTATATCCTCATAAAATGCAGAGGACAAAACCATTGCATTGAGATTTTCTGATTAATGTTCGGTAGTTATAGGTTCTTGATGGACTTATTGATGGTTATCTTTCACACTTTCGTCCGACACTCTCCATATCCACTTACATCCCCAGAAACGATAGATAAATACTATTTTCCCCGGCAAAAAAAATAATTACAATATTTTAAAAGAACATGCCACTAAATCGTCTCTTCACAAAGAAATACACTTTATCGAAATAAAAGCCCCCATTGGGTTCCCAGTCGAATTGCATAATTTACGACGGCTAAAAACGGCCGCAGTTCTTCCCCAGCGATCCGTGGAGTATCTCTCAGCGTGCGTTTGCACATGAACTCCAGGCGCTGACAGTAACAGCTCCGGGCACCATCCGGATCCTTCATTATGAACACTCCTTTACATTTATGTTGCTTAATTGGTGACTAATAGATTCCAAGAAAAAGAAAAGCACAACATAACAACTTCCCTCGAGATTTTATGTTCTCTGACACCCGAGCTAAAAATAGCATGCCATGTATGGCCGGTTTATACCCATGTCTCCTATTAATAATCCTCTCAGTGAGCGAGAAGGAAAATGACCAGGCCTCCGCCCTTGGCAATCGGGACACACTGTATCCCCCGTATCCAATAGGTCCTCTCGCCCGGGCATAAATCTCCGGAGCGGTGAAACCGTGGTGCAGAGGAGACGCCGACCAGACCCAGAGAGAAGTGGATCGGTTCAAAGCCTCTGGCACGGTGGTCAGGGACGTCTCAGCCTGCTGGGAACGTGCTGGGAACCCCCCCCTGCACAAGGCTGTGCCATTATGTAATACATCGGTTGGGAGATAGGACCTGGTCACCATAGGTCAGAATGCAAAGCAGTGAGGCTACTTTGTTGAGCCACTTTGCGTTTACATTTAGGGCATTTGGAAGAGGCCTTTGTCAAAAGCGACCCACAGTAAGTACATTTGTCATAAGAAAGTGAGGAAAGGGAAACTTTCCGTTGGAACTGTCTGATTCCACTCAGGGTCTAGTGTGTATCAGTGCTCTTTTGTTCAACGCCAGTGTTAATGTTCTGTTAGTGGTGGAGCCCCATCTTCATCTCCACCCTCTAACCTCCTTAATTTCCTTAAAACATCAATTGACTTGATAGCGTTTGGGTTCATTGTTTACGAGGTGAACCCCCCACACGGTCGGGCGAGGTGGGGGCTCCGCTTTAAGTCTGGACAGATGTGGAGGACGACTTTACCGCCTACCTGGGTAAGATGAACCAGGATGTCCTTAACCTTCACGTTAGGGATCAAAGGCTCCTCATTACCCCCCCCCGCCCCCCCGTCAACCCCCCACCCAACCCCACCCCCCCTTCCAGTGAGAAAGAAACATAACTCAAGTGGTCAATGACATTAAAATGAAGAAGACAAGAACCTACGGGCGATTGAAGCAACTGACGTCTTGTCCGAGGACGTTTTATGTTCCAGTACGACGGCTGGAATGTGAGGTGAGGTTCAGGAGGGGGTGGGTGAAGGGGGCATGGTCCTGGGGGCAGCTGGCGGCGGGCGGGCGGGGCCGTGGCCTGGGGGAACACCGGACCACACAGCGTGGATCTCCAACGGCTCTGGAGGGGTCGTCACACCGGCATGGGGTTGAAAGTGTTGCAGCTGAGGTACTGAGCTAAGCTAAGCTAAGCTAAGCTAAGCTTGTGAGGGCGTGGGGTGACGTCCCTGCTGTGGATCCACGTGTTCAGAACGTGTTTATAGAACAAGTTGAATGGATGTTGAAATAAGGCATATTTGACGTTTTTTTGATGACTTCGTCAAAACTTAATTAACTGCGAGGTCAGATCTGTGGGCAATTACACAAACTGTGGTCATTCTCGCATGTTTTATTAGAATTATTACAGGCAAAATGTAGACACCCTGACTTATTGCTTCTAGCTCCGGCACGTCGGACTTACGAAAGGAAAAGGAAAATGAGAAAAGTTTTCCGAAAAGTCGCTCACCTCCCCAAACGGCGAGCAGCGCGATCGACCCCATGAAACACTCCATTGTACGGCCGCGGCAGCATTGTCACGGGATACGGAGAGCGCTCCAGTGTTGACCCGCCGCGTCAGCCTCACCCAGCCGTGGGTACAGGAGAACGGGGGGGGGGGGGTGAGTTGACAGATATGAGGCTGAACAGACTCACCGAGAGGCACTGGGGGTCGGTTTCAAATTCTCCGCTCGCTGTTGAGAAGAGAAACGAAGCCTAATTGTTACATTAGTGCAATTAGAGGGGTGAGCGTGGCGGCCGCGGAAACCGTAGCCCAATAGATGGCGGGATACGATAGGCAGTTAAGGGGGTAATTTAGGATCCGTTAATGAGATGATTGAGGGTCTTACCTTTCCCTGAGACAACGCGATAACGTTGTTCCCGGGGCGCTTATTGCCGTCGACAGGAAAAAGCCTCATAGAACAGTGATTGTTCCAGAGGGAATAAAAGCTTTGAACGTACCTGGAATTGATTAATGTCTTCGGTGGTAAATTACTTTTCAAATTACTGGTTTGGCAGCAGCCATTATACCGAACCACTTTTTCACT
>NC_044051.1:1759679-1797179 GCF_902167405.1 Gadus morhua | reverse complement strand
GCCTCCAGTCTCCTCTTTTTAAACCGATTCCTAAACTCCTTCCAACTCCACATCAGGGATAGGTCGCCTCAGTCGGACTCTGGAGGCTATCCCCTTAGCGTCTTTGCTGTCCCCCTTAGAGTCTTTGCTCTTTCGGTGTGTGTCTGTGTGTGTTGTTGTGTGTGCGTGTGTGTCTGTGTGTGCGTATGCCTCTGCTTGATCTGAGGAAGATATTGCCAGAGTCATTGAAAGAGTTTTTTTGTTTTCTTTTGAGACGAGTCCCACATTGGATTGGTGATTGTAAACTCTGAGGAGGACGGCGGGAGGACTACTCTTTCAGGTGAGCAGAGGGGTTTCTGGGAAATGGGGAAAACCGACTTTGGGTTTGTTGGGTCGTCGGCATGACCCGACCTGAATGTGTGCTGGCGTTTCTGGTAGGGTGTTCATTTGTGTATTTCTTGTATACATTTATAGAAAGGTTGGAAATCAGAGAAGGAAAACGCAACTGAATCCAAATGAGTCATGTTTAAGTTTTGAGCTCTATTCTATTCCGTTCTTCATTGATTTACTTCATGAATCATTCCTTTTTCAGGATTAGGGAGGGGTAGATGAAGGGGTAAGGTCTATAAAATGTCAGTATTAAAATGGTTCATAACATCTAAAGACCTTATTTTGAATGATGCTGTGTCACTCAGCATCGTGACACAGTGAGTGATGAACTATAGGTAGGACTGCAAAGCAAGACCCCAACTATACAAACTAACCTCAAATTGTACCCTCCATGGTTAATCTTTCAGGGCATACCAAAGTCATGTGGCTTCCCACTGCACAGCAAATGAGAACTGTATTTTGGCGAATCAAAACTTCTCCAAACCGCCATCTATCTACACCCCCTCCCCTCTCTCTCTCTCTCTCTCTCTCTCTCTCTCTCTCTCTCTCTCTCTCTCTCTCTCTCTCTCTCTCTCTCTCTCTCTCTCTCTCTCTCTCTCTCTCTCTCCCCTGGCAGCTAAGAGCTAACCATAATCATGGTTAATTGAGAGCAGGGACTTCATCGCCTCTGTGAGATCCAAGTGTGACACACCACTGGATTATGTACACCTAAGCCAGTGGCATCTGATCCAGAGACAGACAGACAGACAGACAGACAGACAGACAGACAGACAGACAGACAGACAGACAGACAGACAGACAGACAGACAGAGTTGCAGACACCGGCTGACAGACATTCTGCCAGACACACAGGCAGACAGACAGGCATTTACAGACTCTGATCCTTCAGATCTCGAGTCATCGGGTGCTCCTACACACCCTGGGGTGCATGCGCTCATAAGACCCTGTTGGGGTCCAGAAGATAAACGACATGACACTAGCAGGGTATGTCTCTGAGTCCAGCGGGGATCTCCAGTAGAAGGCTGGATGATTGAGGTGGATAACGTTGGCTCAGGCTTGGGTTGCTCAGTGGAATCGCACCTTGGTTGTTTAATGTACCTCAAAGTCTTTGTATCATTATGTCATGAGTAGGAGCGTAGATTAGATTTAAAATATGTATATATCTTTATTTGTTTTTACTTATTTATGGATTTAGCATATTCTAATCAAAAAGTATCTTTTACAATTCTGCAACTGTTAGATCATTTTGTCTCATAAATTCCAAACTGCCCCCCCCCCCCCAAAAAAGGTGAGAAAGGTGACTTGTATTCCAGTAATTTTATGAACAAAAGGTTTCGAACAAAAGGTGATCTTTAACGACGTTGCCGGGTCAACCCCTGGTCACAGGGTGAAACTTGCAAAGAGAAAAAACAAAACGACCCTGAAGGTATTCAGAAAATGTGACTGCATGGAGGAATCTCATGTCTCTGAGGGATTATTCCCCGCGGTCACACAGCAGTAGTAAGCAAGCATTTCTGCGGTGCTGCTGCGGCGGTCACTGTGTGTGTGTAGTGCAATGTGGACAATATATTACCAAAGAGTAGGGGGAGGCAGGGAGAGGGAGAAAGGAGAGAAACGACAGGAGATAGCGAGAGTTTGACTTTCGACAGCCAATCGTAAAACGTGATGGCATTCGGTCAGGAAGTGAATGAATGAAATCCTTAGTTTCTCCCTCCACCCTCTTGAGGCCATGTCAGAAAAACAGCCAGAAAACACACCCTGAAGTTTCATCCAAAATACTGTATCCCCAATTCAAACATGTCACCACCGAGATATCCACGGGCCAGAGGTAAGCCAGGGGTTAAACAGAGAGAGAGAGAGAGAAAGAGAGAGAGAGGGAGAGGGAGAGGGAGGGAGAGAGAGAGAGAGAGAGAGAGAGAGAGAGAGAGAGAGAGGGAGAGGGAGAGAGAGAGAGAGAGAGAGAGAGAGAGAGAGAGAGAGAGAGAGAGAGAGAGAGAGGGGGGGGGAGAGAGAGAGGGAGAGAGAGAGAGAGAGAGAGAGAGAGAGAGAGAGAGAGAGAGAGAGAGAGAGAGAGAGAGAGAGAGAGACAGAGAGGGAGAGAGAGACAGAGAGACAGAGAGACAGAGAGACAGAGAGAGAGAGAGCAAAAGAGAGAGAGGGGGGGGGGGCCACCCCTGAGATGGATAACGGTTGGTGCGTTTAGGTTGGCGGTCCGAGCCTCCTCCAGTCTCCAGGCTAGAGCGATCCCCCCGTCCCATCCATCATCCGCCCCGCCCCACCCCGGCCCCCTTCTCCACGTCCCTCCCGCCCTCCCCGTCACTTCAACACTGATCCCTCTGCTCAACGGATCATTCCCTTAATTGGTTGATGTTTCACTGGGTCGCCGTGGCGACGCTTCGATGCGGTGTGACAAAAAAACGCAGGAAAGGGGAAAAAAAAATCCAACGACTACACATTTTTTGATTACTTTTACTTTTTTTTCTGGGGGGGTCTCCACGATCCACTGCTGTAACATTCACGCAACATCGGGGTTCAGGTCTGCTAATGCTTTTTTCGGTCGAAGTTGCCCGGCGGCTATCACTGCGTTACGTGTCGTTCATGTGAATGAACACAGAGCCCGGTCGCACTGAGATCAGAGTCTTACCGGGGAGTTACCCCCCCCCCCACCTGGGACGAGGAGACCTTACCGGGTGGCAGAATTAGCACTTTGGGCTAAGGGAGGGGGTGGAGGGGGGTAACAAACAGTGCTAGCCTTTGTGAGGGGGAATTGTTTTCAGAGGTAAGGGAGAGAAGGTGGGAGAGAGGAGGGGGAGCGAAGATGAAGTTGCGAGATTAAAGCAGACATTTGTTTTGTGTATGCTGTGCTCTGCCAAGACGCGGCAATTTTCTGTGAATCTAAAACAGCTTTCCTGGCTGCGGACCCGTGCGGCGTTTGCTGCCAGGAAAGACTGATTTTTTTACTTTTATTTTTTCTAAACTTCTCCTGCTTCTTCTTCTGCCTCGTCTTCTTTTTTACCTGTTTGCGCCCAGGTAAAGTGAGTAGCGTCCCGCACACAGTGGAATCTTTGAGAGTTTTTTTTCTCTCTGCCAAAATGAGCTTTTAAACATCCAAACTCGAGCTCGGAGGACATGGCTAGGGCGGTCTCCATGCTAATAAGAGCCACTTGCAGGGTTACCCTGTACAGGTTTACTACCCCCTCAGTTCCCCCACCTCCTCCACCTCACGCCCCAGATGTGGATGCCAACCTGCACCACCGAGAGTCAATCACCTACTCAGCGAAAGGCAGAAGAAGAATGCGTCCATTGTGTGTGTCTTTAAGTAACCTCTAAGTGGAAGGCCACTATTCTGGGACATAATAAAGGACATGCCATGAGACTCTGGAAGTCGCCATGCCAGGAGGTATGGGGAGGAGGGGGAAAAAGTGTAATTGGTTAAATTGAAAACATAGTTTGAATGTATTTGGCTCGGACGACCGGCGGTGAGTCAGAAACGCGGGGAAGACCCGATAAATATCTACATCCGCGCGCGAGCCCGAGTTATGGACGCGTATAGGATTTCCTTTCATGGCAGACTCTGTCGTCCCCCTTTCAGAAACGCTGGACGCCGTTAGGGAACTCATTTACACAACCTTGGAAGGCGCCCCGCGGCTCTCGTCCCACTTTTCTGGAGGCAGACGTCGGGTCGACCTTTGACCTTATATCTCCAGACCGCTCTTAAGGAGGAAAGCTGGCGACAAGACGCTCGAATTATGTATCGCAGGAAGAACGATTACAAGGGAAAAGAAAAGAAGGTATCGAATAAAAAGGAAATCTGTCTCTAGGAATCACATCAGGCGAACACGGCCAGAAGGGAAGTCTGATCAATACGATTAGAGCGATCTGGCTCGTCAGTAACGCTAATACCCAGCGCCGTTCGCTCTCTGAGAGCTTCCATTGGCCGAGCCACGGAGGACTCACCAGTAAGCCGATCTATTGAATAAGGTTTATTGCTGCCTTCTGGTCGATTTTCCCCTTCAAACCCGCCCCAAAACAAACCTTGTCCCAAGGTTTTTTCTCCTTCTTGACGGGTCCAGACCCAGAGAGCTAGGTCCTACCGTGTTTTCCCACTGTTAACATTTGCAGTAAGTCCGTCACGTCGTTGTGGTGCGGGCCCCGGGGCTCTGATTGACGGGCTGAAACATCAGCAATGCATTCCAGCTGCTGGGGCCCGCAACGGCTCAACACACGACGGAGAGAGAGCCCTGGATTCACAGTGTGGGGGTCACACTCTGTATCAGCTATGAAATCAGTCATGGGTTGGGGTTGGTTTTTATACCACATACTAGATCATCCAGTAGGATGATTCAATGATTCAACACATCTTGACATCAAGAAGCATGTTTTTGATATTTGACAGCGCCATCACACAACAGCCTGGCGTCGAATGACCTACTTCAAGCTGAACCGATCCCCAAAGTTTAATTTGCAATTTATTTCCGATTACAAGCCAAAAGCACCCCCTATGTTTCCCACACAGCCTAGCATTCGGGGGGCCTTCCATGCACTATGGGCGAGACCCTTGCCTGAAGGGGACGTACCTTTTCTCATTGACCGCGGTCACCGCCGGCAACAACCAGCCAACGGGTCAGGCTAAAGAGGCGGTTGAGGCGGTTACCGACGTGTCAACGCGCCCCCTCTGAAGGCGAGGGGTCCACAGGAGGCCCGTTTACAGCTGGCACTTAAAGACCTACAATGGCCCACGGTCGTCACTCGCCCTGACGTAGCGCCCGGTGCGTCACAGCGCGTCAGCGCGCGCCGGCACGCGGAGTGACGCACCGCTGCCTGCTCCAGAGCCGAGCGGAAAACCCCCCGACCGCACTCGCCAAACCCAACCCCCGGGTCGTCATAAAACACGAGGGCACCTATTAAATAATCGCTTTTGATAAAGTACGATTGTTTTTCTTCGGAAAGGTCGGCCTATTAAAAGGCGCTTTGTTTGAATCCTGGCTCTCAGAGTGCAACGGAGTCTTAGCGATGTTTCTTAAAGTGGTTCCGCACGTTTCACCCTAGCACCGCTTTGGGGTGCAAAGAATGCTTCTGCTTATCACCCAAAGGCGATTTTGTTGGGGTGTCAGCAGTCGAACTAGGAGGATGGGAATATTTAACACACACACACACACACTTAGACACGTGAACACACGCTCACAACTCCAAGGGATCCCAACCAGTCCGGGTTAGACTTCTGTTGCTTGGGCGCCACCTACCTGCCGAACTTATACGTCCCTTCTTTAGGGGAAGAATAATACGAAAAAAAACACAACAGCCTCTCTCACGTAGTCCTCTTACTGCTAAAGAGGAGCCAGCAACAGTTCTTAACACGCACACGTAAGCACATAGACACACCCCCCCCCCCCCCCCCACACACACACACACACACACACACAAACACACACACACACACACACACACACACACACACACATAGGAGGGAGCTTCTCACAAAGCAGGAGGGGGGGGGCAGAGGCATCGAAAGGGCCCTGCCCCTTACGATAAGCCCTCCTTCTCTTGCACACACACACAGTACACACACACTCTCTCTCTCTCTCTCTCTATCTCACACACAAACACACACACACACACACACACACACACACACACATGGACTTGTGCACACACGTGTGCCTACACACACATGGTGCATACACACACACACACACACACTCTCTCTCTCTCTCTGTCTCACACACAGACAGACACTCATACATAATGCACACACACACAGACACACGCACACACACAAAGTCAGACAGCATGCAGCAAACTTTCCCATCAGCGGCAGTGGTTGATCTTCGCGGGCCGCTCCCACTCAACTGGTTGCTGTAGCAGCCCTGGTGTGTGCGTGTGTGTGAGGGTGTGTGTGAGTGTGTGTGTGTGTGTGTGAGTTTGTGTGTGTGTGTGTGTGACGGAGGAGGTCAGCCTCCCAGCTACTCAGAGAACTTCCAAAGAACCTTCGTCTCCTCCTCCTCCTCTTCAGAACAGGACAAGAAGCCGCCGAACGCACACCTGGTCTGGGAGACGAGGACCACTGCTGTGCCGCACACTTCGGAACCCAGCCTCGACTCCACCTGACTTTTTTTACGTTTGACTTTTTGTTCTTTATTCGTTCGTTTTTCGCTTCATTCTTCTCAGGATCGTTGGCTGTTTGGGGTTGTTTTTGTGGTTTTTAAGTTCACTTTGGGACATTACTGCAGGAGGCGAAGAGAGATGAAGTTCAGCTGAATGGACTGAAGACAAGTCAAGAACAAGAAAGAACAACTTTTGGATATTTTATTATTCTTCCCCGTGCCCGTGTTATTTCTTAAGAGCAAGGACACTAATAACATTGTATAGAAGAAAAAACAGTTCTACAGTCTTCATACTTTTTTTTGTGTCTTGTCATTTGCATGACAGACACATCTGCCTGGGAAAGTAAGTTCATGGCTGTTTTCTTCTATGGCCTGTTTGGTTTTCTTTTGACTTTTGTTGTGGCAAATTGGGCTCCATGGAATTTGTGTATTCCCCCGAAACATGTTGGATTGGTTTGAGTTCAATTAAGGCTGTGGTTGCTCCGTCTATGTTGGCATGACTGCGTCTGTCTGCTGGGTAATAGCATGAAGCTGGGTATGCTAATCATTTCGACTGAAGCTCAAACAAACACTTACACAGTGTAGTAGGGAGATACCGGCCAGAAATAACAGGAGCCTGTTTGGGTTAGCTTTTTTTTTTTTTCTTTCAAAAAGAAAAGAGAGAAGTTAAAATGTTCTTTTCTTTCAAACACTTTTTCACCACCACCACCACCACCGTGTAGGTTGACACACACAAGGCTCTCAGACGCCGACGTCGAGAGTGCGGATGGTCGGTCCGTCTGAGTCACCGTCGCTGACCTGTCTGACCTTTCCCCCCCCCCCCCCCCCCCCCCCCCCCTCCTCTTGCTACAGAAAGCGGGTCCCAAGATGTTCTGCTCCAGGAGAGCTCTACAACAATGGTGCTTCTCGCTGTTCCTGCTCTGTTCTCCAGTGCCTCACTACGGCCGACCCATTGACGCCCTGAGCAACAGAATGTAAGTCCCCCTGAAAAGACGCTGGGTTGTGTTTGTTTACCTGTCTGTTGTGTGACTAACGACGTCCCCGCTTGTGGAAATCACACATGACTCAAATAATATACAACATTGTGGGGACTCCCACGGTCCCCATAAAGCATGCTTTTTCAATCAACACAGTTCACACACTCTAAAGACAGGAGTGTGGGTGGGGAATCCTGATGAATAACAAACAAATGAAATAAATAAAGTACTGTGTTTATGAAAAACAAGATTGGGATACGTTTTCGGGGGGTTCAGAAGTTGGCTCCGTTCATGTACACACACGAGTCCCCTCGCTCGGTGGGCGAGCGAGCGTCTTGCCTCTAATAGCACGGAAAATGTGTTCATTTGTGGGACGTGCCGGCAGCTGTTTTGATAGCCTTCGCCCACCTGTGTGTTTACCTAGGGGAGTGTGTGTGTGTGTGTGTGTGTGTGTGTGTGTGTGTGTGTGTGTGTGTGTGTGTGTGTGTGTGTGTGTGTGTGTGTGTGTGGAAAGTGTGATAAAGAGAAGGGGGGGAACACTGTAACCTCTTTCACCTCCCCTCCCCTTGACTCTCCCATCGCTTGCTCCTTCGCCGACAGGCTGGTGCCCCCTACCCCTCCCCCCCCCCCCTCCCCACCCACCCCTTCACACCCTCCCACTGGAGACGAGATGTTTCCTTCCCCCCCCTCACCCTCAGCCCCCCATCATCGACTCGCTCCCGAGCGGACCAGGGGTGGGGGGGAAGGGGGGGGGGGGGGGGGAGTAGAGGAACACACACAGAAAAGTCTTTGTTTGATGCCCTCTTCTTCCACCTCGGTAATAGCGGAGGAGTTTCGATTTTTTCTTCTGTGCTCGACTAGTGTGGGCTTCTTCTACCTGCTCTTGTTTGTCTGGTGTGTGTGTGTGGAGGGTTGAGGGGGGGGGGGGGGGGTAAGGCCTATTGCTGATGTATGGCTAGGCTCTGGACCAAACACAACCAATAGTCCAAGCTCCAGTATATTATGCCGAGCAGAGTCAACCTTCTTTCATCTCCTGAGGGTGCAAAACACGCATCATGAGATTTGATATTCTCCACCCCCTTCACCTGCCCAAACACACACACAAAGACACACACACAGGCACACACGCACACAGAGACACACACCTACACAGATATACAGATACACAGATAAAGACAAACACACACACTTTTGCGTTGCCACCCGTCAATCTTTTTAGTATTTCTATTATTTTTAGTTTCTGTTTTTCGTTGTCTTTCTTCTCCTACGTCTGAGCTGCCTTCTGAGTACGCTGGGCGAATCAGGTTTTAATAAAGCCAGGGGTTGGTGGGGGGTTGGTGGGGGGTTGGTGGTGGGGTGGGTGTGGTTGGGAGGGAGACGGGTGAAGTCGATACCGGGCCAACGCGAGACATTAACCTTGAAGCTCTCTGTGATTCCTCCCCTCCCTTCTCCTTCTTCTCCTCCCCGTTCCTTCTGTTAATATCACATTCCGGGAGCGCTTCCATCCCCCTAGACGCTCTCTGCTACATTTTTTTCGACCCACTAAATGATGCTTAAGAACGCTTTTACATCTGAAAGGCATTAGGTCAAAGCCAGTGTAAACCTGGTTAGTGAGAGAGAGGGAGGGAGGGAGGCAGGGAGAGAGAGAGAGAGAGAGGGAGACGGAGGGGGGGAGAGAGAGAGAGGGAGACGGAGGGGGAGAGAGAGAGAGGGGGAGGGAGAGAGAGATGGAGGGAGAGAGGGAGGGAGGGGGAGATGGAGGGGGAGAGAGAAGGAAATAGAGGGTGAGAGAGGGAAAGATGAAGAGAGAGGGAGGGAGGGGGGTGAGAGAGAGAGAGAGAGAGAGAGAGAGAGAGAGAGAGAGAGACAGAGACAGAGAGAGAGAGAGAGAGAGAGAGAGAGAGAGAGAGAGAGAGAGAGAGAGAGAGACAGAGAGAGAGGGAGAGAGAGAGAGAGAGAGAGAGAGAGAGAGAGAGAGAGAGAGAGAGAGAGAGAGAGAGCGAGAGAGAGCGAGGGAGAGAGAGAGGGAGAGAGAGAGAGAGAGAGAAAGAGAGAGAGAGAGAGAGAGAGAGAGAGAGAGGGGGAGAGAGAGAGAGAGAGAGAGAGAGAGAGAGAGAGAGAGGGGGACAGAGAGAGAGGGGAGGAGAGGGGGGGGGTACTTAAAGTTATTAAACCATGCCTTGGCCCATGTCACCCCCGGTAAGGTGTGTTTATTCGAAGACGACTCGGGGTGGCCCATTAGCCAGTGGGGGGGGTCTGGGGTGTGGGGGGGTCTAGGGTGTGGGGGGGGTCTGGGGTGGGGGGGGGGTGAGGGGCTGGGGGGGGGGGGGGGGGGCAGCGTGTTGGGGCTGTTATGCTTGTGTCAGGGGAAACGCGTTGTGTGATGTTCTCTTAATGGGATTGCGAAGCCCAGAGCATATGCCACCCGAGGAGAAAGAAAAACAGTTGTGTGTGAGTGTGTCTGTGTAAGTGTGTGTGTATTAATTCTTGTGTGTGTGTGTGTGTGTGTGTGTGTGTGTGTTAATGTGTGTGAGTGTGTGAGGTCGCGGTGTAAGTGTGTGTGTTAATGTGTGTGTGTGTGTGTGTGTGTGTCTGTCTGTGTATTAGTGTGTGTGTGTGTGTGCGTGCGTGCGTGCGCGCGTGCGTGCGTGCGTGCGTGAATGTGTGTGACTAACCAGCAGCAGTCGAAGAAGAAGAAGAAGAAGAAGAAGAAGGGTTTACAGTGCTCTTCACCAACTCGCTCGGTAATGACGGAAAACTTGAGACCAGAGCGCGCCACCTGATCCCTCCGCCCGGCTCCGGTCGAGTCACTCGCTCCGAGCGTCGATATCAGTATCATAACGGCAGAAGCTAAGCCCCGTATATTAATAAGCAAACGAGTCACACGCGCGCATTAACACACAAAGACTCCAGTGTGTTGCATTGCCGTGCTGAGAAACTCCAACGATAGCGTATCAAAGCCAAGTATGTCCTTCCTGTCCTCCAACCACACATCAAAGACCCCCCCCCCCCCCCCCCCCCCCCCCAAAGGCACGGGCATGCCATGGAGAAATTTGAGCAATCAATATATTCTGGCGACGGGCCACCGAGCCGTAGGGAGCGAGAGGCTGATGTTTGGTTTGACTGCGGGCCAATCGCTCTGAGCCAGAGCTTCAATCAGCTGGCAGACGAGGGGGAGAAGATAGAATCCCACCCAGCTGTAGAGGACCAGGGTGTCGGTTGGGGGCCGCGGGCTCGACCCATGAGCAACAACGTGGGTCTCTCCGGGTGATAGTCGTTGCCTGTGTGTGTTTCTCGACGTGGCCGAGGTTTTCCAGAAGGGAAGCGTTCTGATGAAGAAAGAGTGAATCTACGGCGCTCTGTCCTGCCTGTGTTCCTGATGATTCTGATGTGTCCTCCCTGGGGCTTATGGGAAATATGCGAATGCATTGCAAGAAACTACCCTCTAACTTATGACTGTGGACAATTGTATTTTGGAGGAACTCATTATGGAATGGTGGATTGTGTAACCTTGTGTAACCTTGTTTGGGCTGAAAAAACCTGAGCCTGGAGTTTGTGTTCAGTTCACGGCTCATTGTATTCGTGCTGACAGTTTATTTCACTGCGATGGCTTGACAAAAATCATCCAATACCCCGAAATCCCCGCCAGAAGATTTCACCACACCGCCCCTCGAGATCAAAGCGCACTAAGATCGGTTTGTTTGTGTGCGAGCGTTTGTTTGGTTAGCCCGTCCTGCCCCACATTAGCTAGCTAGCTAGCTCATCACGCGCACACACAAGGCCTTCGTCGAGGCTCTGCTCGGTTTATGTGTTCAAGACACCTGAGATAGCGCTGCAGTCCGGCGCTAATGCCATCGAGCCCAGCGCTATCTCCGCCGTTCCCACGCAGCGGTGCTACCAACCGACCTGCACACATTGTTCTTTTCCCTCCCTTTCGCTCGCTCTCGGCCTCTCTCTCTCTCGTGTTTTCGTTAGAATTTGGGCCGGGGTAATGGGACACCGGGGCAAAGCAAAGAGTGAGGCATGAGAAGCACTGTTGGCGTTCTGTCACACACACACACACACAGCACCTGAAAAGATAACAGGTCACAGGTGAATCCTGGCAGGCGCAGTCAAATCGAGGTGTAGTCAAATCGAGGACTAGTCAAATCAAGGAGTAGTGGTCCTCTCTGTTGAGGTCCTGACACAGACGGCAGTACTCCAGGGGTCTTCCCTGAAGTCCTCCTTTGTAAACATCACAGGGCTGACGGGGGAAGACGAGATGGTGGTGGAGCGGGGGGCGTAATGTATGGCGGCGTTCGTTTGTTTTTGTTTTAGGAAGAGGAAAAGAAAGTCAAATAGAAAAAGTGAAGAGTAAGTGGCAGGCGCTACCAAAGTCGTCTTCGTTCGCTGTGGGAACACACAAGTACTTGGCGGCGGGCGCAAAAAAAATATCAAAAACTTAACACCTACAGTAACTCTCTCGCCGCGAGGAATGAGCGGGCGTTAGTGGATTTTAATGAAAACTGACAGCCCTTAGGATATAAGGGCCGCTCCCCCCCACTGTAGTCTACTACACAAACGCCCCAGTGATAGTCAGTCATAGTTAATGGACTATCGTTTTGGGGGATGGGGGGGGGGGTTGATGGGGATGGGGTAGGCCATTTTTCCGAAAAGAGAGGGAAAACTCATCTGAACCCCTTTGGCAAGGTAGGCTCTCGTGTATCACTTTAACAAGCCTGGAAAAGGCTTCAGTCCCCTGGCTCTATTAATCATGTTATGATGATAGCCCATGAGTTCATTGCATGGATCCAGGAGCCGAAATTTTTTTTAAAATAAGGCAGAGAGAGAGAAAAAACGGGACTAGTGCACAATGAGAGCAGTGTTGTCAACGACAACCGGGAGTGACAGGGTAGTAGGGAAGACGAGAGGACTGCGGGCGGTCGCCAGGATACTATTACTGTAATCGTCGAAACAGGAAGACATCGCCATGTGTCGGATGTCATAACAACAACAAAAGGAAGACATAAAGCCTGCATTGATTTTGTGCTTCAACTCAATTGCGACGCCCGCTTTGCCCTAGGTAGCGTGTGGGGAGCGTGTGAAACGGCGCACTCCTTTGCTTGTTTTACACTGACCTCTACTGGCCAGTTAACAGAACTGCGTCTGTGCGTTCAACAATTGAACAGTTGCAAAAACGGCGGTTCAATCAAACGCCTTGAAAAGTGATTGTAGCAGAAAAATCGGACACATGAATTCTTCCCTCTAAACGCCCTAACATTTAGACCCCCCCTTTCTGTGTTTTCTCTCACAGGAAGCGCTCAGTGACTCACGCTCAGCTCATGCACGACAAAGGGCGCACGCTACAGGACTTCAAGCGGCGCATGTGGCTGCAGGAGCTTCTGCACGAGGTGCACACGGCCGCCATCCGCGATCTGCCTTCGCGACCCGCCCTGACGTCCGGCGGCAGCAGCAGCAGCATTAGCGGCGGCGTTGGTGGTGCTGCAGCTGGCGGCGGCGGCGTTGTGGGCGTAGGCAGCGCCGTGTCCGTCGGCGTGGGCGTGGGCGTGGGCGGAGTCGGAGGCGGAGGAGGAGTCGGGGTGGCGCTGCCGGGCCCGGCCTCCACCATCAACCTGAGCACCACCGGGAGCACGCTGCACTCCAAGCCCCCCGGCGGCACCAAGAACCTCCCCGTCAGCTTCCGGCTGGAGGAGGAGGAGGAGCTGGGCGGGGGCACCCACCTGCCCCAGGAGACCAACAAGTCGCAGGCGTACAAAGACCGCGGCGCCACGGGCAAGAAGAAGAAGAAGGGCCGGTCGGGGAAGAGGCGCGAGGGCGAGAAGAGGAAGAGGCGGGCGCGCTCGCTGCGGTGGCTGGGCCGGGACGACGCCGGGAGCGGATACCACCTGGGGTGGAGGCCTGTGTGGGGTCTACCGAGGGCGCGCCACTAGGGCCGCACCCTCCCCCCCCCCCCCCCCCACCCCCAACCCCCACCACCCCCAACCCCCCCCCCCTCCCACCCAGAGATAACACTGTCAGCTTCTGACAAAGGTGAGACCCCTGGTGCGGCCGTGACAGCTTCGGCGCGCGCACATGCGCGCGCACATGCACACGCATTCACGTACACACACACACATGCACGAACACACATGCAGGTACACATGCACGCATACATGCACTCACACATGCACGTACACACTCATGCAGCCACACATGCATGCACACATGCACGCACACATGCATGTACACACAACGGCTCACACACGCACACACACACACACAAACTCCCACCATTCCCACACAAAGTCTCTCAAAGACACGCACACACACACACTCTGTAAACTAGCAACTCGCTTAGACACATAAACAGATTCAAGGCACACACTCACACACATTTCCCATTGCCTGCTGGCTCTTGTTTCCATTCAGATAAATTCAGGGCGTTTGATGTTGAGCCGGGGCCTGTGTGTGTAGAGAGGTGTCTCTCTTTGATGTGATTACCAACACCTGTGCAAATGGCCCACATCTGACTCAGCGACTAGCTCATAAAATGTTCGGGATATTGTGTCAACCCACATCAAACGAAGGCACACACATGCGTACACACGCAAACAGAGACACACTGACAATTTTTAAGCGAACTCTTAAGCCTGAATAAATGTGGGAAGTTCTCCCTTAGCTTTGACTTTGAGACTATCTCACTGGAGTGTTAATTTGCGTCATATTTCTGCTGAACACAAGAAAGTGAATAAAATAATAAACTAACTGAACTCTTTTCTCTCTTCTTTCCTTCCAGAATCGTGCAGATCGTTAACGTGGACCCCTATAAACTCATGTTACAGTCTTCTGTAATTGTGATTGTTTAGGAAAGTAATAGGAACATATTTATTGTCTGTATATATTCTAAATACAGCCGGATAGTGACAATGATGACAATATATTAAATAAAAATATGATTAAACATTATTTGATGATCTGTGAGACAACAGATTTGAATCTTTGTGAATCCTTGCATTTTTTTCTTTTTGTTTTGACTATACCAGTTTAAAATGATTTGCGGTAATTTATTTTCGTCTGAATTGTGTATTTATTTTGTAAATTGTATCAAGGTGCTGCTGACCTTCTATATTTTTGTACCATAATGCACTTTAGATATATAAATATAAAAAAATATAAACCAGTATGTTTTGTTAAGTGGCTTTTCTTTTTGTGGTCAATTTTGAAATGAAGAATTAACAACGGTCGATGTGTGTTATCGATTAAGGTTTGCGATTTCATTCGTTGGTGTCTTTTGTGTTTTGGTCTATTGGCTTTGTGTTCTTGTTCCTGTCGCTGCTGTTTAGAGAAACTGTAGGTACCATTTACCTTCGATGCGGACCAAGCCCCTCTCACTGAGGTCAAATGTCGTTTGTTTTTATTTCCTTGGAAACCCTTGTTTTCGGTCGTGTTTCGTGTGCTTCGACTCGCCAACGTTCACTCTGTACATAAACTGAACACATAACTGCTTGATGTTGTTGTTGTTTGGCCCCTGCACTGAGACAACACTCTATATTGAACCAATTAAAACATTTTGCCAGTACTCTGCCCGGGTTGTGTGTGTATGTGTGAGTGTCTCCATGCGTCCAACGATAAAGATATACTCATTTGAATAAACTGCACCTATTCCCATCCAGAAACCAAAAGTACCCCTGCATCCAAAACCACCTCATGGGTGTGGGTTCCATGCTGTGTACGTGTGTAGCATGTCCACTCACACACACACATTATTACTAGATCTAGCTGTCCCATGGCGGTTTGGGTGCATATGATTAATGGGTAGATAAGGGTTGAGGATCTTGCTCAAGCATGACCACAGTAAGATATACAGACATTGGGGTTTTGAACGCACAACCTTTTGGCTGGGATTTAAATACCCTTAAAAACTATTTATTTTCTAATGTAAATGCAGGAGAACAAAGGGAGCAATAAACAGCTAGCGGATGTCTAAGGTTTGATGCCTGGCACAAGAGCACTTCAGCAGCATTACATTTTGTGGGAAGCAACCAACGCATTCTTGTCCATCACCCATACAGAATAGACTGTTTGTCCAATACGGTCTTATTAAATACTGTTCTTAAAATAACTTGGATTCAGAACAAGATGCAGCATTCCCTGTGTTCAGACATGTGTTTGTTTCATAAACAGGTGAAAACAGATACAGCTTCTCTCTCATTGAGAATCTGAAGCTCTGTGGAAATAAGCTACACCCCCACATCCAGGTCTCAAATATATTTTTATAATATTTGAAATATTGTTCATTCAACTACTTTAGCTCAAATCAAAGTGAGGGAATTAATAGTGCTTCATTGAATCATGCGTGTGGTCGTTATCCCCAACATGCACCCATCAGCCTACCCCTCAATGTAATGTTCAACTGCACCAGTAGGTGTCAGTATAGAGTACAGGAACCACACACCAGTGGCCTATTGGTAATCCAAACATCCTCAAAGGTTATTGAACCGAAAATGTAAAGATCAGGCTAGACGCATTTCGATGCAGTATTGATTAGTTATTAGGTTTTCCATCTCCTTAAATCACATTATTAATAGCAGTACTCCATTTAGCCATTGTTGGAGTGCTCGTAAAAGGTCCCATAGCATGCTACTTTATGGATGCTTATAGGTGTTAATGTGCCCTTAATACAGTATATGAAGATGTTGAAGAAATTCAGCCTTGGTGCAGAATTACAGCCACTACGAGCCAGTCGCACAATGAGCTTTCCACAAACGTTCCGTTTTTTAGAAACGGAACTATATCTAAATAATATCATATTATACATAGATATCTATTTCATATCATATATACTATCACGGCCAGAAGCTGTGTGCGCCTCCAGACGATAATACGAATCTCAAATGACTGCGTCGGGTCCCCCGCTGGAGCCCCACTGCCCGCTGCCGAGGCACCACTGCCTTGGCAGCGGGCTGCGCCGAGGCACCACCCCTCTGCGGTGGCGGTGATGGTGCCCCGTGGGGGTGGTGCCGCATACAACATCAGCAGCAGCACCCACCATCTGCAGGAGAGTGAAAATAATCAGACCTTGAATAGCCTGTAGGTCAATGAGTTTCCCCACACGTGGCCAAATTGCTGCCAAGTTGGGGAAAGGGTGGACGGAAGCTTACATTATGAAAAAATACCTTATTTCTACTAGCTACACACACAGACACACAGTACTCCAACACCTAGCTAACACCGTCAGGTTCAGCAGGTTGAACCCGTCGTTAATCAAGCTTATTGATCCTAGTAATCCTACATCAATAACTAACTAAATAAAAGTTGTCAGAGATTCACTACTTAACTTCTGGTGCAGTGATACCTTAAAAGCTGGCGAAATCGAGCTGACTAACTAGCAGGCAAGTCAGCTCGCCAACCCTAACCCTAACCCTATAAAGAACCCTAACCCTATAATAAAGATCAGTATATGCATCATAAAGGCCCTCTGATATAATAAAGAGAGTTGACAATTCAAAAGAGGTAGCAATTTAATCAATTTACCCCCGGAGATACCTTCACAGATGTTATATCTATCACTCTGACCATGGCCACTCGAGGGGGCGTGGTCATGAAGCCGGCGCGGTCTGCATGTCGCCGACTACTGCGTTGTGTTCCGGTGCACTGAAGACAGGACGCTGACGTTCTTTTATGGCGCTTTATTCTGTAACATTTCAATGAGAACAAAGATTCAGGACCCTGTCTTCATGGATTGAACAAGCCTCTCTCAATCCAGTGGAACGCAAACTGAGAAAGGAACACAGAAATCCAGCATATAGCCAGCACTATCCAATAGAGGGCGCAGTTACACAACAAATAAATCTCCCAATACCTAAAAACTACTAACTACATGGAACAATACAAGATTTTGGTGAAATAAAACTCACATAACCACAAAATATAAAATGAAAGGATACACAAATATTCGTCATTCATCACTCGAGGGGGCGTGGTCACTAAACTGAACACTAAGAATGTAACGTCTATTGACAATGAATAGCACGTAGAACACACAATCATAAATACACGCACAACAGCATGTGCGCGTTATATAGGAAGTGCGTGACACAGGTGAACTATTTACAGTTGTTATCAATTGCTTGAACACTATAGACACATGCTTAGACCAAAGTAACAACTTGAAGTTTTTGTTACTATTCCTTAAACACATGTCGCAATTCCTTAAACAAAATCCGCTGCTTTGCACTTTAGTTGCTATTCTGCAACACACTTGATCCTTTCTGCAACACACTTGCTCCTGCACACTACACACTATTTCAAACATAAGACACTTAGTTCAAAAATGACATCTCAGTATATTATTGGGAAAACACATCTATTCAAAATACTAAACACATTGGTTAATTGAAAATACTTAAATACACACCTCAAAACACTTTCTTACAAAACTGAACACCAACAGCCAGCTACAAAAAAGGCCAAAGGGCAATTGTGCACGTCCCGGGGCAGCGCGGGGGAAATATATCATTGTGTGCCGCCATAAACCTTCGAGGGTAACTGCACCATCATGCAAAAATAGGTCCCTATACCCAATATATCATCAAACTTCTAGATGCACTTCATGATGCAGCTGAATAGGACAGATCAGAGCAGCTCAGGTTTGATGTTGTCTGGGATAATGTTCATTTGCATCGGGCTGTTTTGGTCCGGATCTGGTACACCAACCATAAAAATGTTGAAGTCGTATACTCGCCATTTCTACACCCTATAGAAAAAAAATGTCGGCTTGAGGATGTAGTGTATATGGCCGCCAAGCACATGCCCAGCATGCGTCTTCTGCAGGCAGTGGAACAGGCCTACGGAGACATTGAGGTAAGGTCAATCCATGGATGGATTCGGCACACAATTCGAGGACCCATAAGCCACGCACAATTGCCGTGTTGTTCTGTGTTTATGTACAGTACAGTTGTGTATTTTTGGTAAATGTTTGTTATATTTTAGATTAAACTGAATTTATTGAACTTTAAAGTAGGCTACTGTATTGCAATGTACAGTATTCAGCATTAGATTTTTTGTTTTTTGTGAAAACGTGCCCTCTGTGGAACTGAATATACCGTTTTTTTTCAATTGCTTGAACACTATAGACACATGCTTAGACCAAAGCAACACAACTTGAAGTTTTTGTTTCTATACCTTAAACACATGTTACCATTCCTTAAACAAAAGCGCTGCTTTGCACTTTAGTTGCAATTGTGCAACACACTTGCTCCTTTCTGCAACACACTTGCTCCTGCACACTACACACTATTTCATACATAAGACACTTAATTCAAAAATAACGTCTCATTGTACCATTGGGAAAACACATCTATTCAAAATCCTAAACACATTGGTTAATTGAGAATACTTAATTAAGAGTATTTGCAGTACTGTACCATATCACATGTACTGTATTGCAGGGTGGCTAATGCTCCTTTTTGAACAAAAGTTGTAGTTTTGTGATTACCTACATTGAGATGTTTCAGTACTTTCTATGGTATATACAGTAAAGTACATTAAATACAGTACTATAAAAAAGAAGCAAACCAATACAGTAACATTTCGTGGTTGCTTTTTTCTATAGAATGACTAGAAGACCTTCTGGGGGCGGACGCCAACGCCTGTTCACCCAACAGCAGGAACTCTCCATTGTGGACCTGGTCCGAGCAAACAATGCAATCCGTCTCAACCAGCTACAGCAAGAAATACTTGCAGATAGAGAAGTATTCAATAACATAGAGCGAGTGAGCATTTCCACTCTCAGACGCATCTTGGTAAAGCACCAAATTACCATGAAGCAATTGTACAGGGTCCCATTTGAGAGGAACAGTGTCAGGGTCAAAGGACTTCGACGTGAATATGTACAGGTAAGTGTACAGTCCTTTACATTTACAATACAGTATTGGTGTCATCCAGTTACAGCTGAATATGTGCCATTGTATTAGTACCACATAGATACATTCAGAGAGGTACCAGGTACCTGTTCGATGGGGTGCGGGTTCTGCGTGTGTAGTACTGTAGTTGAGTGTTTTGAGTAATGCCATCTAAACTATGTATTGCATGTATTTTGTTTTGTTACAGAGCATCTTGGAGATGGATGGAGCTGCACAGCCTCATGAATTTATTTACATTGTTGAGGCTGGATTCAACCTCAGCAAAACAAGACGACGGGGTCGTAACATAATTGGCCAAAGGGCAATTGTGCAAGTCCCGGGGCAGCGTGGGGGAAATATCTCATTGTGTGCTGCCATAAGCCTTCAAGGGCTACAGCACCATCAAGCAAAACGAGGTCCCTTCAATACCGAACATCTAATAACATTTCTGGATGCACTTCACGATGCAGCTGTACAGGACATACCAGAGCAGCCCAGGTTTGTTGTTGTCTGGGATAATGTTAGTTTCTATCGGGCTGCTCTGGTCCGCAACTGGTTCACCAACCATCCTCAATTTGAAGTCCTATACTTGCCCCCTTACACACCATTTCTAAACCCCATAGAATAATTATTTTCGGCTTGGAGATGGTGCGTATATGAACGCCAACCACATGCTCGCATGCCTCTTCTGCAGGCAATGGAACAGGCCTGCGGAGACATCGACTTAGGGTCAATGCTTGGATGGATTCGGCACACAAGGCAATATTCTCCCCGATGCTTAGCGGAAGAAAATATTGCTTGTGATGTTGATGATATCCTATGGCCAGACCCCAACAGACGGCAGGATCCATAAGCCCACCCATGCACAATTGCCATGTTTTTCTGTGTTCACAGTACAATAGGGTTTATTTATTTATTTATTTTTGCTCAAACTGTATTTACTGCACTGTAATGTACAGTACTGCAATGTACAGTATTTAGTATTTATTTTGGTTGTGGTGAAAACGTGCCCTCTGTGGAACTGAATAAAAACAGTGAACATGAAAGACTGCAGTGTTTTATATAAAGTAAACCAGTGTGTTGCTGCTGATCTGAAAGTGTATTCATATGATGCAAGTGTGTTTCATTTTGACATCAGAGTGACATTTTTGCAAAGAATTGTTAGGTTTCGATAGCCGAGTTTCAATTTGACATAGATGTGAATGGTTTATTTCCCAGTGTTGTGTCTTATTTGCTTGTGTGTTGAGTTTTGACACAATGAGCCAAATTTTGCAAAACGTGTTCAAGCAATTGAAAAAAACAGTAAACTGAATTTATTGAACTTTAAGGTAGGCTACTGTATTGTAATGTACAGTATTCAGTGTTCGATTTTGTTTTTTTTGTGAAAACGTGCCCTCTGTGGAACTGAATAAAAACAGTGAATATGGAAGACTGCAGTGTTTTATATAAAGTAGACTAGTGTGTTGCTGCTGATCTGAAAGTGTATTCATATGATACAAATGTGTATCGTTTTGTCATCAGAATGACATTTTGACAAAGGATTGTAAGGTTTCGATAGAAGAGTTTCAATTTGACATAGAGGTATATTTCTCAGTGTTGTGTCTTATTTGCTTGTGTGTTGAGTTTTGACACAGTGAGCCAAATTTGCAAAATGTGTTCAAGCAATTGAAAAAAAAACTGTAATTAGATGTGGATTCGATCACACTTTCTGTCGGTGGAAGATTGTAGCTCAGCTTTCGTTATCGCCCGTAGCACTGGGCGAGGCGGGTGTGTGTTTATCGTCAAAAACGTTGAAACCGGTCGGGTTGGATCGAGACAACTGCTTCCTCCTTGCGCAAATAATCCGACAACAAAAAGGAAGATTATGCGATTGTCTTGACTCAACTGCGATTGACGTTAACAATTCAGTAGAAATACAATAGGACCGTGTGTGTGTGTGTGTGTGTGTGTGTGTGTGTGTGTGTGTGGGTGGGTGGGTGGGTGGGTGGGTGGGTGTGTGTGTGCGCGCGCGTTCGCGTTTCAGAAAGCTATGCTTCGATTTCCCTGAAAGCACGTGACAGAGTGTTGTGAGTTTCGATTCTCACTGGTCGACTTCCAAGTGCGCCACAGCTCCTCATTGTTCGAGGCTGCGTCCTCGTCCTCGGCAGTTAGGAGCCCTCTACTCGAATTCCACTTTTCAAACCTTTTCTCTGACTTACTTGTTTTGGGAACACTTCAACCTCCGTTTTGTCCCTTGTATTTATACTTTTATAACGTTACACCATACCTAACCGCATTTTAATCACGTAATAGAAAAAACAATGTATTTTATAATTATTGTTGTTGTTATATTTGTTTCTATGCTGCCTTCTTCATAAGGCATTGCTTGTTTAAATTACAGTAAAGTATGAGTGATTAAATACAGAAGCAATGTTTTTCTATACAGTACAAGACATTTATCTATATTTATAGAAATAAATATATAGTTTTCAAGTTAGTTAATTAAATAAAAAATGTAATGAGAAAGATAATGTGCAGCTCGTTCCGTTGATTTTGGGAGGCCGGGTTCGAGGAACGAGGTTGTACTTTAGGTTCAGCTGGTCTCTGGGAGTAGTTTGTCAAGACATTGCATTCACATGATCAGGAATGACCAGCATTTACCATCAGAACCATCTAGACAATGTTATGTAACTTCCTGCAACAAACAGTATTCACATGTCGACAGAAGCACTGAGAGACACAGAGGATCAGCTGACAATATTGATGTGGCTACATTGAAAGAGCTGTCATGTGTTTTAGCATACGTTAGTACTTATACTTATTAATGTTGAGTGTATACAAACAAACTCAGGCACGTACTCTGCCTTCAGATTGTTCTTACTTGTTCCACAAATTATACTAATAAGTAAAATACACCATATAATGATAAACAATACACCAATACAACATATCATAAGTGTAAGATCATAAAATGTCAAACAATACAACAATACAACATGTCATAAGGGTAGGATAACATAATTTTACCAACAAGTGCTTTAATCTTTTTAAGTGCTTCCTTCCATAATCGATTATGTCAAAACAACATGATAAATCGTATAATGAATGATAGATATAAAAGAAAAATATAGATTTATGATGATACTAAAACAAAGAAAATGATAGATTTATGATGATACTCAAACATGATATATGATTCTATGATTTTTAACTGATAGATGAATAAAACTGATACGTAAAACTGATACATAAGTAAAACTGACATAAGTAAATCCATGCCTCTTTAACATCCGTCAGCCCCTGCTGGTAAACCCCCCACATCTCCCTAGGCCTTGGTAATTCCCCAACAGCCCCCATGCCTCCCCCGCCCTTATCCGCCCACAGACCTCTCTACCGCCGCCCTGTCTCCTGGACTCCAAGAAATCTACCTTACTTGACAGAATACAGACCTTATTTAGTGATGGTACATTTAAATATCGTTCTAACCTTATCTTAAATTATAACAGATTATTGTCAGCGTAATGGTTTAGAGCAGAATAACAGCTGACTGATATAAAGTTATAACAGGTTATTGTTAGTGTGGTGGTTTAGAGCTGGATAACAGCTGACTGATGAAGCTATAACAGCTTATTGTAGTGTGAGGAGTAACAACATGCAATAAGCATATGCAATGACATTATTAAACACGTGTTGATCTGCGTTGACATGCAGTAATATACGGATAGTATGCACACAGGCTATTATTAAACGGTACTAATAGATAATATGTATTCTATTGTAGCGCCGGCCAGGAAGAACAGGGAGTCAGGCTTTTGGTCAATAGTGGTTCTGCGCCTCATACACCGCTTGACTACAGAATCCTCCTTTTTATTAACCCCGGACACGTACATAGACCAGCACACCTAACTAACACACAAGTCATTCTCGGTGACGGTGGCAACAACGACACAAAACAGAACAACACACAACAATGACCAATCCCAACCCATTAACCCCAATGACCATTCACAAACGCCAACACCAGCAACGGACCCAGAACAACAACAATAACAACAACAACAACATGCGCCCCCAGAATCCCCCGTAGGCCTACGAACCCGGAAGGGAACGAACACATTTTGAGAACACAGCTCGTTACACTATTAAGGCTGAGTTTACAGTCGGCTCAGTGATCCTAGTGTGTGTGTGTGTGTGTGTGTGTGTGTGTGTGTGTGTGTGTGTGTGTGTGTGTGTGTGTGTGTGTGTGTGTGTGTGTGTGTGTGTGTGTGTGTGTGTGTGTGTGTGTGTGTGTGTGTGTGTGTGTGTGTGATTGGTGGATTCAAATAAAGAATTAAATGTGTGTGTGCTGCCTAAGTTTCGATTTCTCCGAAATCAACCGAGTCCAGAGGAGCGGCTCCTCCCCGTTTCCTCATTCTGGACGCTCTGTCGCAGCAAGGAGGCTTACCTTCCTCGCTTTAACCTCCGTTTCTCCCAATGCATCTATATTTTCAAACCTGTATACCGCCTGGACGCATTTTTAACCCAGAGTAGAAGAGAAAAGGTAGGCCGATAGTTTACTGCCGTTTATATTGTCTTTAGGTTACTGGTATATAATAATCGACAACCAGTTTACTACCGTTTACATTATCTTTAGGTAACTGGTATTGTGACGTAAATTGTCGTGTTGTTTTTGAAAAGGTGACAGAATTGGATTCGCTTTCGTCTCACTTTATTAGGTAAAGTTTTGGTCTAATCTCTGAAGAATAAATCCCGCCTCCGAGGCTCCGGTGTTTCCCCGTCGAGATGTGTTTCCCCTAGTCCTCGCCCCCGTCCGAAATGACCCGAAGAGCGAAGGAAGCGCGCGTACACAAAAAGCTCGCCCACGAGCTGCTGTGCTCGTACCACAGAGGCACTTTGGAGAGAGCTAAGGTTCAAAGCTGACTTTCTTTTGCGAGTTTTATCTGAAGATGTTGTATTGTAGATTTCTTTCAATAAAAAATATTATTTTTGTGAGAGACTTTTCATTTTGAATGTTATGGACTTTTGGAAGGAAGTGTGCTCATTCATAATATTGTCAGATACTGTTCCCCCTCTGTTCCATAGGAAAGGAGGCTCACACATCTTTGAAATTCTTACTGCTGACTTATTTCCCCACAACAGATAAGTCCTGTGATTTTCAGGCTGATATCATTCAATTTGACCATTTAGAACAGGGGGAACGCATCCTGACAGCTTGGAATATTACTGTCAGGATGCGTTCCCCCTGTTCTAAATGGTCAAATTGTGTGATATCAGCCTGAAAATCACAGGACTTATCTGTTGTGGGGAAAGAAGTCAGCAGTGTGAATTTGAAAGATGTGTGAGCCTCCTTTCCTATGGAACAGAGGGGGAACAGTATCTGACATGAATGAATAGAATGAACCTTAGCTCTCTCCAAAGTGCCTCTGTGGTACGAGCACAGCAGCTCGTGGGCGAGCTTTTTGTGTACGCGCGCTTCCTTCGCTCTTCGGGTAATTTCGGATGGGGGCGGGGACTAGGGGAAACACATCTCGACGGGGAAACAGATCTCGACACAACACCTGTTCCATCCAATTGAACAGCAGCACGCCATGGACAAATAACAATGGAACGATAAGCACTGGCTGCAGCACGCAGAGGCTCAACGTCTACTCGTTTGACTCACCCCGCCCAATAGCTCCCGGAAAAGGAAGAAGGTTATTGCGCGCTTTACTGCAATGGCGCCACCTGGCTGCAGCCTGGCTGCAGCACGCATGGCGTATCGAGATCAATGTCCTTTTTTGGTTAAAGGAAAGGACGAGTCAAACTAAGACGGCGACGCGCAATTTGAATAACTGAGGTCTGCCCGGATGCTACATCCATTTTATGTACTATCTATGCGTAAAGCCCACAGTAGAATGTAATAAGGTTATCTATATTATATATAGAAGTTATAATATACATAGATTATAATATAACTATATAATATATATAGATTATAATCAGTGGCGTAACATCATGGTGATATGCCCGGGTGCAAATGTTTATTTTGTGCCCCTCGACAGGACTGCGGTGAGGGTTTCGTATAATTTAGTTAATTAATTAAGGGCGCCACCAGAGGGCGCCCCCGACACATTTGCCGCCCTGGGAGATATCTTTTTTTTTCTTCCTCCATGGGCCCCTGGCGCCGTCTGGGCCTCGGTCTATGCTCGGTGCAGTGCACCGGTTGCACCGTCGATATTACGCCACTGATTATAATATTATCTCATTAAAATACACAGGGAGAGCTGATAATTAAGTTAAATGTATTACGTTGAATTGCCAAATACACAGCCTAAATGGTATTATTCACACGACTGACATAAAAATGAGGCCAATGCACGTTACTTGCATGAATAGTTCAATCATCAACTTATTGGTTTCTCCATAAAGTAGTTTATAATTAACACGAACAGAGAACGGCCACTTACATCTTGGCGCGCAATGACCGTCTTCCTCTTCCGGGTGCTATTGGGCAGGGGGAGTCAAACGTTTAGAGTAGACGTTGAGCCTCTGCGTGCTGCAGCCAGTGCATACTCGTTCCATCGGTCAAATGTCTATGGGAAATAACATGGTGTTTTTGAATGATCGTAGCCTACATAACAAACTGTATGTGGCGGAGAAGTAAAGCTGCTCACGTTTTGAACTACACACTTTCTCTATCTAGATTCCACTTGGGGTTTGGATTGTCGGTGCAGTTATTGCGTCTTCAAAATAGTTACCTTCTTTAACGGCACCGACACAATGTCAATTAGGCCTACATAAATTAAGGATTTATTCCTTCACCTATAAACAGTAGTTTACCTATGTGCCTGCTCTGCGATCACGTTATCTAATGAGGCCATGAAACCCTCGCGGCGGGAACCGGTTGAAATTGCCCTCACAATGTCCAGACGTCACCACACTGGCAGCGGGCCGCCTATGAGAGGGCTCTCACTCATTTTGTTTCATAGCCCATTCTCCTTCCTCTTGCTGTGGTTCAGTTCCAGCTGCTCTGAGCGTAGTCTCCACGAAAAGACCGTTGCATTTCAAAGACAAAGTATATAGGCCTATAGGCCTGACCACGCAATCTGTTTCGTGATTGGTTTGATAGTTAACTGTTATTCACTTGATTATTGGTGATTATGCATATGTTGTTCATGTGATGTGCACATGATTTTTGTCCATGATAAAATGGCAAGTCTTGTAGCCTACATCTAATGTTCCTTTTGAGGTTAATCTAATCAGCCTCCTATTGCTTATAACAGTGGGCTGAATCTGCCTAATAGTAAAACATGCTCATAGGGAAATCTTCTTATAATTCTAGAAGAAAAAAAACGGCACAGAAATGGGCAAATTTTTTATTTAAGCAATATAGCACGAGTGTGGGTGGGGTTGGTAATGGCTATAGCCTACCCACGGTTCTGGCCCAAAATGATTATTCATATGGAATCTGTGATTCAGTAAAGTGACAGAACATTGTTCCAGTGGAGAAATGATTCAGACATTAAAATAGCAGAAATAAAATCCACAGTGCAATGGAATAGGGACATGCAGACAGACAGCTCGCAGACAGACAGAGAAGCAGCAGACAGATAGACAGCACGCAGATAGACAGCTCGCAGACAGACAGACAGACTCCCCCTCCACACACACTACAGGATATCGGATCATAAATATTGAACATGATTTATAATTGTGATTTTGAATCGATAGAGAGTGATAGGGTGGATCTAGACATAGATAGTGATAGGGTGTGTATATCAGACAGGAAAAGGATAGGAAGTCTTCACTGCAGTAATTTCCCGTTCGGTACTCAAGCAGAATCCACAGAAACAATATGGAGTTGTGTTTGTGTCCAGGTATCAGTCTACTATGGATGAGGAGAGAGAGGAGGGGGGTTCAGGAGGGGAGGAGCAGAGAGCCGACTCCCCTGGACCCAGCTGTGTCTCCATGAAGAGTGGCTGGTCTATGGAACATCCTCTTAACTTTAAAGATGGAAATCAGTCTATTGAGAAGCGGTGAGGATTTATCAGAGATCATAAAGATGCAGCTTCTATCAAACGTCCATTAATCCTGGTTCTTGTTTTTCTAGAAGAGTCCAGCAGCAGAGAGCAGACTCCCCTGGACCCAGCTGTGTCTCCATGAAGAGTGACCGCTCTATGGATCATCCTGTTAGGTTTAAAGATGGATATCAGTTTATTGGGAAGAGGTGAGGATTTATCAGAGATCATAAAGATACAGCTTCTATCAAACGTCCATAAATCCTGGTTCTTGTTTTTCTAGAAGAGTCCAGCAGCAGAGAGCAGACTCTCCTGGACCCAGCTGTGTCTCCATGAAGAGTGACAAGTCTATGGATCTACCTGTTAGGTTTAAAGATGGACGGCCCTCCAGAGAGGAGAGGTAGGGGTTTCAAACAGACGATGAAAACAGACCAGTTGGTTGTTATCAGACTCTACTGATACTGATGTCAACAAGTCGGGGCAAATATAATTTTTGTATATTTCCGTTTTTTTTGTGTATGTGTGTGTCCGTCTGCGTGTGTATGTGTGTGTGTGTGTGTGTGTGTGTGTGTGTGTGTGTGTGTGTGTGTGTGTGTGTGTGTGTGTGTGTGTGTGTGTGTGTGTGTGTGTGTGTTTCCCACAGACACCAGGAGAGGTCAAAGGTCACCAGTGCTCAGTCTCTACAGCAGCATCAAACAGAGCTGATCAAGGTGTGTAAATGTCCACCAAGACGTTTGACTTCAGCTCTCCATGATCATTAGAAAGCATCTCTTGTCCAGCGGGACGTGAATCCAGGAAAGATGCTTTTGATGTCCTCAGTTAGTCCAGAGTAAAGTTCTCCTTGATGTTTGTTCTGTTCCAGAGGGCTGAGGAGAACGCACACGCTTTCCTGGACAAGGAGCTGAAGAAGCTCTGGAGGGATCTCTTCTCAGATTACCCACAATGCTCAGAGAGTCAGAGGGAGGAGGAGGAGGAGGAGAATGGTAAGAAGGAGGAGCAGAGGAGGCGCGCCATAGAGGGAGTGGTGGACATCACAAAGCTCTGCCTGATGGAGATGAACCAGGAGGAACTGGCCGACACACTGTGGGGCGGTAAGAGACTCTTATTTTGAAGACAGAAAATACTCTTATTTTGAAAATAGAGCAGTAAGAAACTTTTATTTAAAACTGAATACACTGCACTTCTGAAAAAAAGGAGACTCGGGCGGAAAAAAGAGATAGAAAGAAGTAGAAATAGACCTTCAGGTTTAATGGTTTGATCCAGATATGTATATTTATTCGGGGGGTATCAGGTTAAATGAATTGATCCAGATATGTACGCTTATTGTAGGGGTATCAAGTTAAGTGGTTTGATCCAGATATCTAGGGTTATTTTGGGGGTATCAGTTTAAATGGTTTGATCCAGATATCTAGGGTTATTGTGGGGGTATCAGGTTAAAGAATGTTAAGCATTATACTGCAGATCGACTGCAGAATAACTCAGTTGAAGAGATGCAACACTATCTTGTTATATCAGCATAACAAGTCACTTGACACTGATTCACTGTCATTATTACTATCATTAGACCAATCATACTGCTGTGCAAATATCAAAATAGTCCTGAACATTTTGAATCTGTAACATGTGTAACATGCCACTCAAGATCATAAAGTTGATAATTTAATAGGAAATATTGACCTGGTTCAACTGATGTCACCTTCCACTAACTGATGTCTTCTGTTGTTTTCTCTTTTAGTATCTGATGCTGTCGATTGCAAACAAAAAATCAAGTCTCATTTGAGGGAGAAGTTCAAGTATGTGTTTGAGGGAATCGCTAAAGCAGGACAGCAAACCGATCTAAATGACTTCTTCACAGAGCTCTTCATCACAGCGAGAGGCAGTGGAGAGGTCAACAAGGAACATGAGATGAGACTGATTGAAACATCCTCCAGGAAACCAGCCAAGGAGGAAACACCAATCAGATGTGAGGACATCTTTAAACCCTTACCTGGAGAAGATAAACCAATCAGGACAATAATGACAACTGGAGTGGCCGGCATTGGTAAAACCGTCTTAACACACAAGTTCACTCTGGACTGGGCTGAAGGCAAAACCAACCAGGACATACACTTCACATTTCTCCTCACTTTCAGAGAGCTGAATTTACTGAAAGGGAAAGAGTTTAGCTTGGTGAAACTGCTTCATCACTTCTTTATTGAGACCAAAGAAGCAGGAATCTGCAGATTTCACCGGTTCCAAGTTGTCTTTATCTTGGATGGTCTGGATGAGTGTCGACTTCCTCTGGACTTCCAGAACAACCAGACCTGGACTGATGTCACAAAGTCCACCTCGGTGGACGTGCTGCTGACAAACCTCATCATGGGCGTCCTGCTTCCCTCCGCTCGCATCTGGATAACCACACGCCCTGCGGCGGCCAACCAGATCCCTGCTGAGTGTGTTGACAAGGTGACAGAGGTGAGAGGGTTCACCGACCCACAGAAGGAGGACTACTTCAGGAAGAGATTCAGAGAGGAGTCGCTGGCCAGAAAAATCATCTCCCACATCAAGAAATCACGAAGCCTCCACATCATGTGTCACATTCCAGTCTTCTGTTGGATCACTGCTACAGTTCTGGAGGACTGCTTCAAAAATTCCAAGATAGGAGAAGAGATGCCCAAGACCGTGACTCAGATGTACAGCCACTTCCTGAGGGTTCAGTCCATACAGGGGGACAGGAAGTATCATGGAAGAGCTGAAACAGATCCAGACTGGAGTTCAGAGAGCAGGGAGATCATTGTTGCTCTGGGAAAACTGGCTTTTAACCAGCTGGAGAACGGCAACCTGATCTTCTACGAGGCAGACCTGGCAGAGTGTGACATCGATATCAGAGCAGCCTCAGTGTACTCAGGAGTGTTCACCCAGATCTTTAAAGAGGAGTGTGGGCTGTACCAGGACAAGGTGTTCTGCTTTGTCCATCTGAGCATCCAGGAGTTTCTGGCTGCCCTTTATGTCTTCTGGTCCTTTATCAACACTGGGGTCAATCTGCTCACAGAAGAACAGCCAACCTCCGGTGAAGATAAACTCAACCTCTTCTACCAGAGTGCTGTGGACAAGGCCTTACAGAGTGAGAACGGACACCTGGACTTGTTTCTCCGCTTCCTACTGGGCCTCTCTCTGGAGACCAATCAGATTGTCCTACGATGTCTGTTGGGACAGACAGCGAGTAGATCACTGATCACTCAGATTAAAGAATATCTGTTGGGACAGACGGAAGGGGGCAAGAAGAAAACAGTGTCTTACATCAAGAAGAAGATTGCTGGAGATCTCTCTCCAGAGAGAAGCATCAATCTGTTCCACTGTCTGAATGAGCTGAATGACCATTCTCTAGTGGAGGAGATCCAACAGTCCCTGACATCAGGAAGTCTCTTCGAAACACATGTCTCTCCTGCTCAGTGGTCAGCTCTGGTCTTCATCTTATTGTCATCAGGAGAGGGGCTGGCCGTGTTTGACCTGAAGGAATACTCAGCTTCAGAGGAGGGTCTTCTGAGGCTCCTGCCAGTGATCAAAGCCTCCAAAAGATCTCTGTAGGTTCACTCATAATAATGTAGAACAATACACAACACAATATACCTGATAGTAGAATAGATAAGTTATGACTAAAAAAACATATCTGTAGGTTCACTAATAACATGTATTACAAAAATAACACTAACTCACTTTTCTAATAAAGATGAAGACAATAACTTAATTAAGTTAAAAAAAAGATTATTCAATTAAAATTTAAGGATATAATGTAGTTCAATTAATGAAACATATCTTAGTAAAGCCTTTAACACGTTGTAGCAACCAATAACATAATAACGGCCAATAACGTAATAACTGCCAATATCGTAATGATTTAAATGTAATAAAGCCAATAACGTAATAACTTGCCAATAAAGTAATAACGTTTTTGAGCCAATAATGTAATAACTTATTACGTTATTGACTGGTTATTACGTTATTGGCCTTGTATGAAAAAAAAATATTTTGAAAATGTAATAACTGAGCCAATAATGTGATATATGATGATTTTATTTTCAATTTCTAGCGAGAAACTGTCACACTTAGCCTTATTATTGCATCTTGCATCACACACTTAAATATCTATCCTTACAGTGACCCTATGTTTGACAGAGTCTCTCCAGAAATTGAAAATAAAATAGTGATACCTCATTTATTACGTTATTGGCTCAGTTATTACATTTTCAAAGTTCTTTTTTAATTCAAGCAGCAAATAACCTAAAAATGTATTACATTATTGGCAAAAAGTTATTACGTTATTGGCAGTTGTATAACTATATCTTTGGTAGTATAATAAGGATCTTAAAGTATAAAATGAGGCATTGATAACTTTGTAAGTGTACAGATTGTTTATTAAAAATGACATTATATACACACAATACCGTCAGTAGTTCTCCCGTTGACTCGATAAGTAGATTGGCGAACACAGAGCTTGCGTGTTGTTCACGGATGTCACAAGCTCTGTGTTCGTCGTCTACCTATCTAGTCTTAAAGACGAGATGGTGTCAATGGGTTAACTACTGATGGTATTGTATATACCATATATACCAATAGCGATTTAGTTTTTACCATAACACATGCCCCCATCGTTCCGAGTTTAAAGCGTTTTGGTAGAATCTGCCAAAAAAAGCTAACTTAAGAATGCCTACATGCGCTTTTTTGCTCCCAAACGAACATCCCAACTCGTTATCATGCTAAACATATCCCAGATCCATTTTGTACCGGACTTCTCCTTTAAGTTTAAAGTAAAAGATGTAGGTCATTTTAATCACAGTTCTTAACATATTGTGTTTATTGTATGTGTGAAGGCTGAATGGCTGTCATCTGTCAGAGAGATGCTATGAAGCTCTGGCCTCAGTTCTCAGCTCCAACTCCTCTAGTCTGAGAGAGCTGGATCTGAGTACCAATGATCTGCAGGATTCAGGAGTGAAGCTGCTCTCTGCTGGACTGAGGAGTCCACACTGTACACTGGAAACTCTCAGGTCAGTTTTACTCAATATCTCAAACAGTTACACCACAAGTCCTACGTCAGAGGACATTGAACTGATTTACCTCCAGAAAGTTAACTAGTCTAAATAAATAAATAGAATATGTTCTCTCAGGGCTCAAGACACATTTGGTGCCAATTACTTTTTAATTTGGTGGCACCCTAACAAATGTGGTTGCAGCCCTTTATTAGACGTGAGAATGAATGGGCGTGTCTCCATTCATGTGAACAGATTCACTCACTTTTATTAAGTTGTTAATGTTTTGATTGCATAGGGGGTCTTTCTTTGTTTTTAACGCCAGCGCCTTGACATCTCTTTCCTAACCAACTCTTCATCCTCCTCCTCCTCGTCAATCACATACACGCTAATAATAACCAGCTGCTTATTGGATAATATACTCCAATAAGGATTCATCTTCTTCTCTGGGTCATCCAGAATAGTGCATTTCTTCACATGCTCTTGAATAGCGCTAGTGCTGCTGTGACATTTCATTGAAACTTTACACAAAGTACAAACCAGTGTTTTAGGTTTCTGATCAAAGCAGAGTGTCTCCACGGGAACTGAAGTGGGTCGTGTTTCCTAATAGAGCGATCACACCGGCGCAGCAATACAGCCGCGCTTTAACTCAGCACTGTACTAAACCTTGGCAGTCTGCGTGCATCGCAGCGTCATTACCACTCATCTTATCTAACACAAGACCTCCATCTCACTCTATTTGTGTTGCCATGAGAGTAAAAGGTGTACGTTGGATTCAGTTTGTTAATGATGGTATAAGGTGTATGTTTTATTAGATTCATATTCTGCTCAGAACCATGTAGTCAGACAATAGGTTGGACTTAAGAGTTGTTTAGTAAAGTTAAATAATGGATGCTTCTTGGAACTGGCTCTTTTTAGGGACATTTTCAGGAGTTATTTTAAATCTTTACTTATCTGACCTCTAAGTAAGTCATATTTTAAAGATCTACTGTATTGAGATTTAGTTAAACTAATAAAACATGTCTTGTGACAAATGTAAAAAAAAAATAATAATCACTGTTCCTAACATATTGTGTTTATTGTGAAGGCTTAATGGCTGTCATCTGTCAGAGAGATGCTGTGAAGCTCTGGCCTCAGTTCTCAGCTCCAACTCCTCTAGTCTGAGAGAGCTGGACCTGAGCACCAATGATCTGAAGGATTCAGGAGTGAAGCTGCTCTCTGCTGGACTGGGGAGTCCACACTGTACACTGGAAACGCTCAGGTCAGTTGTACCCAATGTCAAAATGTTACTCCACAAGATTCACAACAGAGGACATTGAACAGATTTACCCCCGGTTATATTTCTCGCGCGTGTGTGTGTGTGTGTTTGTGTGTGTGTGTGTGTGTGTGTGTGTGTGTGTGTGTGTGTGTGTGTGTGTGTGTGTGTGTGTGTGTGTGTGTGTGTGTGTGTGTGTGTGTGTGTGTGTGTGTGCGTGCGTGTGTGTGTAGATTGTCTGGCTGCCTGGTCACAAAGGAAGGCTGTGCTTCTCTGGCCTCAGCTCTGAGCTCCAACCCCTCCCATCTGAGAGAGCTGGACCTGAGCTACAATCACCCAGGAGACTCTGGAGCTGCGCTGCTCTCTGCTGGACTGGAGGATCCATGCTGGAGACTGGACACTCTCAGGTATGGAGAGGACAGCTCACCAATCAGGGACAATCCTACAAGGATTCAAGCCGCTGCCAGATGAAGTTGTTTGAAAAGGCAGCTATAAGTCGTGTAGAACGTGATGAGACGGCAGATGATGAGGTGAATTTTTCAACATGCTGCTCTTACTGTAGGCCTTTTTACAATGCCAAGCCAGTTCAGTCGCGGCTTGGCACACCCGGCAATTTCACTGCCATGCCTGTGTGAAACCGAGGGGGTAAAATCCCCCGTCCTCACGGAGTAGGTTTTCTTGGTTCACTGGAGAAGGCGGGGCTACACACGGAGAGTAGACCTCTTTAGAATAATTTGCATACTACGAATGTTTATGTTTTTTTAGCATTAAATAGACTTGCATGCAAGAATGCATGCAACATTTGCTGACCACTTGTTTCTTATCCCGACAAAAGCCTTGTAGGGAAAGTTCCTCTGTGTCTTTCCCTCTTTCCCCATCTTCGTTTAATGTGATTGCATTACCTTCTCTCACATGATCAGCAGCTCGCGGATTTCACAGTCTCTCCAGTTAGAACTACTCATATTGACATCGCTGCGGAGCCGTCTAATTGCATTTACATCAGAATGAAACCGCCAATGTGTCTAGGGTCCGGGAGGGTAAATTGGGGTGCTAGCTCAAGCAGGCAATTTACCTTGGGCACTGTAAACGCGCGGTCCATGCCGGAAACAAGGTGTGCATAAGGCGGTCATATTCAGCAGTGTAAAAATTGCTTTTGATTCCCCCCCAGTCTGGAGCACAGTGGAGTGTGGAGGCTGCGACGAGCTCTAAAGAAGTGTAAGTGTCTGTTTGATTCCTCACATCACACCCACTATTGAGATGGAAAGTCCATCCACACAGCAGGAGGTGACGTCCGCTCATTCACATGTGGATTTCTGTATATGCATGTGTAGTGATGTTACCCTGTGTTCATGTATGTCTAGTATGTTTGTGTAGGTGTGTGTACGTATGTGTACGTACATGTCTATGTATAGCATGTATGAACCAGGTCTGTGGTACCAACAGTTATTTCCCTGCCTGTATGTGAGCTCAGCTGGTTCAGTCTGTTTACACAGGTGGATTACAATGCATGTGTAATGGAACCTTTCAAAGTCTAATATCATGAAAAGTATGTTGACTATAGCTGAGATATTCCAGAGGAACCAGAGCAGTGGCGGCTTTAGGCACGGGCGAACCAGGCAGCCGCCCGGGGCGCCATATTTGTGGGGGGCGCCAAATCACATGGGGGGGCGCCACGAGCAGTAAAAAAAGAAAAATGCTGCGTAGCGGTTTTCAATGAAGTGTATATAACATTGTGTGGGGAATTGGTATTTTGGCGCCCCCCTCTGGCTGCAGGCGCACACCTGCTCGTTGAGAAGGTGCCGTGCACAGACGGAATGAAACCCCCACTGAAGTGCCTAGGGGCATGATACAACCCCCCGGGGCGTAACTGGACGTAGAACCGCCTCTGAGCCAGAGTGTAAATATTACGGGAGTAGAATCAGTTTATATGTTTTGACTGTGAAAGCCACTCACACACACATGGGATTTACATTTATTTTTAACTTAAATTATCTCATAAACAATATGGACTACTATTTCCAAAGCTATAGCACACTAGTCCGCTATAGTAGCTATGTAAGCTGTATTCTTTCTATGTTAATGTTTGTAGAGTAGATGAACGTGAAGCAGGAAGAAAAAGAAGAATGCAAGAGAACAGTACTAGTGATGATGATGATGATGATGATGATGATGATGATGATGATGATGATGATGATGATGATGATGATGATGATGAAGAATGGTTCAGCAGCTCATCATGTCTTGTTCTCCGTCAGATGCCTGTGAACTCACACTGGACCCCAACACGGCCCACAGAGTCCTCTCTCTGTCTGAGGACAACAGGAAGGTGACGCTGGCTGGAGAGGACCAGTCGTATCCGGATCACCCAGAGAGATTTGACTCCCATCACCAGGTGTTGGGTAGAGAGGCTCTGACTGACCGCTGTTACTGGGAGGTAGAGTGGGAAGGATGGGTTGAGATAGGAGTGACATACAGCGGAATCACAAGGAGAGGACGGGGTGATGACAGCGAGCTTGGAAAGAACAACATGTCATGGAGTCTTTATTGTTCTGATGGTTGTGGTGATGAGGATGATGGTGGTGATGGTGATGATGATGATCATTACTCTGCCTGCTACAACGGTAGTGCAACACCCATACTTCTCCGCACCGCTGGCTCCACCAGAGTAGGAGTGTATCTGAACCGGCCTGCTGGCTCTCTGTCCTTCTACAGAGTGTTCCCAGGTGGAGGAGGGTCCTCAGACACACTGACACACCTCCACACCTTCTGGTCCTCCTTCACCCAGGAGGACCTCCTCCCTGCGTTTGGGTTCTGGGGGCTTGGGGGGTGTTCCTCAGTGTCTCTGTGTAAGTTATAGTCTCTCTCTCTCTCTCTCTCTCTCTCTGTCTCTGTCTCTGTCTCTGTCTCTGTCTCTGTCTCTCTGTCTCTGTCTCTGTCTCTCTCTCTGTCTCTCTCTCTCTCTCTCTGTATGTTAGGGATGAAAAAAATAAATAAAAAGAGTGTGTGTTAATGCATAACTTTGTATTAATCGCGTTAAAATAAATTTGCATTAACGTGTAAATATCTCGCTTTTTATATGTTAACTTGCTTTTTATATATTCATTCATTATATTCATAATGCTAGCCACCATCAATATATCAATTATATGTAATATGATTTTACTTATTTTTGAATTTGAGCATCGTTTTTGTTTAATGATTTCTCATGCTTTTCTTTTCATTATTATTTTTTTATCTTGTTTGTTTTTTATTGATACGTGTGATTGAAAATCTACACGTTGTTACGTTTTTCTTGATGAAGTTAGGCTTAGTTTATTATTCCGTGAACGGTCTTGCCACCCTGCTCTTCTTCAGGGCCGTCTAAAATGTAAACCTTTGTGTTTCGTGTGATGTATGTCTGTTTTCACGTTCCGTTCCCGTGCTGCCTTTTGATGGTTTGGGCCTGTTTTCTTGACCCCCTGGGGAGCGTCAAGAGGCAAAGGGTTCCATAAGCAGTGTTGGGAAGTTCACTTTCTACGTGAACTAGTTCAAAGTTCAGTTCACAAACTTTAAAAATGAACTAGTTCAGTTAAACAGTTCAGTTATTTTTTTCAATATGTTGCTGTGAGCTATTTTTTTTTCCGGTATTTTGAACATTGACCCCACTTCGTGGTTTGTCTAGGATGAAATAGAGTGGTTGAATCAAGCATCGTAGCGAAATACAGTTTCTATCGTGTTTTATTGCACATTTAGCGCATTTTGTAAGGGTTATGGTTAGGCCAACAAGCAATGATTCTAGGAGGTATTCTAGTCCGCTGATCGAGCCAGAGAGCTAACGTTCTGGATTGTACATATTTATAATTCGAAATTCATCTCAGCCTTTATACCACACAGATACTCTAGGGTCTATAGCATATAACCGTGTTGTCTGATTACAGTTTAATTCATTTTT
>NC_044051.1:1732179-1754679 GCF_902167405.1 Gadus morhua | reverse complement strand
ATATTTATCATCTCTGGTATCTTGTTTCATTTGAAATGTGTTTATTTTTTCATGCTGTACGGTCTTTTGATTCTAGTTCTTTGTTTTGTGTTCAGCACCAGCAAGAGGGCCAACATCACTCTGTCTGGGAAGAAGAAGAACAAGCTCCTCAAACAGCTGGCTCACATGGAGAGGGAGAAGGCTGGGATGGACGGTAATTATAGACCAGACCCTGTCACTTTGTAAAATAACAAAGATTTACCTGGGAACTGAAACTGTCTGAAAAAGATTCTCTAAAGACTTGAATCAGCTTTTTCCTATTCGATCATATAGATTAAGATACTTTTGTTTAAAATACTATTATTTTATATGCTTTATTATGGAGAAGCTGAAGCTTAGATAGCTAACCATTATGGTTAGCTATCTTGCTACCCACAGGTGAACATTGGAGAACTAACCTAGAAGCTTTAGAAAAATAAGCTACTAATTTGCCTTGGTTGGGAATCGAACCCATTGCTTGCTATTTGTTGTCCTGCTGAAGGGAAATCTGGCCCAGTTACTACTATATGTTAATTTTAACATACTATTTGATCAAATATGATTGCTAATGCCCAAAGTGATTGGCTGGGAACCGATTGGTGCATTGATCATAAAAATACACCATAGAGTACAAATCATGTAATAAATACTTGATAAAGTCTGGTACTAGAACTGCTATACGCTATGACCAAATGTAAATGCCCGGCACCATGTTAAATAATCAATAATATTATTAATAATAATATCAAAGACGGGCCTATACAATGCTATGCTCCAAAATCACATGTTTGTGTTGTGAAAGGTCACAACCAACCTGCCAAAAAATAACTACATAATATAGAGGCGTCTATAAATACATAACGTTGTATATCTTCCACTCTGCTCATGATAGTGGCCCCCAGCGCAGCCCCAAAGACCCAGGACCCAAACACCACCCCCGCCGCAGGCCCGACCCCCGCCACCACCAAGAAGGCCAGGAAGAGGAGGAACAGGAAGGGGAAGGGCGCCACCACCGCCACCGCCGCCGCCACCGCCACGGCAGCCCCAGCGGACGTTGTGATGCAAGACGCGGAGTAAAGACGGAAGAAGAAGAAGCAGAACTCCAAGTGGCCCCAACGTCTGGCCTCCGGCCCTCGATGAAGGGGCGGTGGATGTGAATGAGGACCACGCTGAACGAACGGGGACATGATTCAGTCACAGTGGAGCGCCAGTTTGCCACCTATACAATTTCTGCATTGGTTACATCCGAAATGAGGATTCTGACGTGCTAAATATGAATGTTAATGTTGCGGAAATGCTGCTTGCCTGAATTCTCGGGCGTTTTATTCAAGCATATTTTGGATGCATGGATGGACACTGGCAATAAGCCTCATGGAAAACAAGTTTGAAACCATTTCTGAATACCTAAGTAAAGATATATAGATTACATGGATTTTGACGAGCATGTTTTGCATCCAATAATGACTGTTGCATTTGGAGGGGGGGGTCTCTAATTTAATTAGAGGCTTTTGCATTGGATACATTTTTGTGCGAAAGCCTATCAATATGTTGGCAGGAAAACATAACAAATCTAGTCAATTTAGGGAAGTTGACCGTTTTTTATATAGCCTAGTAGCATATTATGTAAAAGCATATGTCATTTATGGTTCCGTTTATCACATGTATTGTTCATGTCCTTTAATTATTGATGCCTGCTTGTGAAATGCGCCATTAAAGTCTTGACTGTTTATATAGTGTATTTTTGGCGGTGGGAGGTGACCACTGTGTTTTTCAACTGGTTTCGTCTGTGCATTTTCACCTTCGAGTCATCGACAATTCCGAATCCCAGTGCGTTGTTTGGGCTCGAAACCTGCGCGCATCCCTCCCCCCTACCAGTCGCTCAGAGGACAAAGACTAAAATGGGTCAGAGTCTGAAGAGAGCATCTCTCGCATCAGACACACACCGACTCTATATCTAAAATAGATGACTTAAGAATCAGTAAAGCAATCGTTTTTTAGACTAGGGATCCGACACTGACGGGAATCGGGTTATTTTTTTCCTACTACGGTGGATGAACTCAAACGGGTCGGGAGAATGTTTACTGAGATCTGAAGGCACGCAGTGCCCACACTACGTAGCCTGTGTACAAAGCTGCTTCTGGAGAAGTCTTTGGATGTAGCGATCGACAAGATGCTGTACAAGTCCTCCAACGGGTAACGGCTGCCTCTCGGAACGGAGCAGGGTCGCTATGACATAAGCAGTGTGGAGCAGCTTGTGAAACCAGTTTGTGGAGCCCGATACCGGTGTGTGAGTCTGCTCTTCGGATGCTGCGCCGAGGTCCATTCGTCCTCCAAGATTACGGGCTAAGTACGTGCATGGGTGCTATAATACATTACAGCATGCTTTGCATTGTGTGAGTGCCTCACAAGTGAGATCGTTTGTTTCTCCATCTTTTCCCCACCTACCTACCCGGGGTATCATGCTTACATGGCGGTAAGAGGTCCGGATCATTTACAGGTTGCACATGTAGGCCGATGCAAAGACCACCAGACACAAAATTGCATCGCTGGGTATCTCTTGGTAGGATTGAGTGTCTCGCCAAACACCATTTGTGTATGTCGCCGAGGCCTCGGGCTACACTGAGTCTACCAGCCGTCCTCTTATTTTGAGCATCGCTCTTCGCATCGATAGCATACACCAATGGTTCACGAATAATAGCCTATATGTGGCGTCCTACGCGTATCGGCAGCCTGTGTTTTTCTGTGGATTATTAGCACTATCCTCATAGGCTACAGATGCAGATAACTAATCCTGTTGATTTACGACGTGCCCTCCATTGTAACAACAATCAAGGCACTGATGGCAATGTGATAAGGCAGATACCGCTGGCTGGCAGCAGTTAAGTGCTAAGATAACAGCGTGTGCTATATGTCCCACACAGGAGACACAGGGGTCGAAGTGCTTCTCTGAAGGAGTGTGTTGTTCGGACTGTGGACCCACGGAGCAGATCGGAGCATCTTATGGGGACCCGTTCACACTCACTGGCTGCTGGTAAGTACAGTAAGCCTACCGAGATGATTATATTTAAATTAGACGGATCACACGTTCGTATGAAGATGTTTTTAAAGGCAGTATCGATTTGAATGTTTGGACTGTGTTGGTGAGCTGTCAGTTGGTATTTATGTAGGCCTATTTCATGAATTGTAGACTGATGAGTGATGACAGCGTTGAACAACGTCTTTCTGAAAGTAGCGGAAAATAGCCTCTTTTTATTTAGATCAAGGCTGTGGATTTTCTTTCTTCTTAGTGGATGTTGTCTTTCTTCCAACAATAGTCTCCTATTTCACCCCTGAGCTGTTCCCATTGGCAAAAAATAACTCTACATTTTTACATACTTTAGATTTTTTATCAAAGTGACACAATAATCTCCACCTGTGAACCACGCTGACAGAAATGTTGCATAACATCCTTTTTTTAGACGTCTCATTATGCACAGCGGTAGCCTAGTCATTTTAAATTCTTTCTTCTTCCCCACAAGGCTGACAGGACAGCGTTTGGCAACTCTACAGGAGGAAATGGTTAATGAGTTCCAGCACAAATCACTGTCAGCGTGCTAGGCCGATAGAGACATGTACATGCCCAATAAACTGTGTAATGTGTTTATCTTATGTATTCTCTACAGTAGGTTATGGTGTGTTTGTAGTTGGTAGCACACCCAATTGCAAGAATTACAAGGATTGGTACCCTAACCATTTAAAGTAACCATATTGATCAAAGAGTTGTCTATTAACATTGTCTGGTGGTAAGGTCGTTTTGATGTCAGGCACAGTAAATATGGACTACTGGTATCGGTATATAGATATACCAAACGGTACAATATATATATATATCTCTGATGAAGTCACTTTCTGACAGGATTATATGATCTGTTTTGGTAGTTCCAGATATTGAGTTGTATTTTGTGTCTGGCATAATGTACACCTCCTCCAAAGTCAAAGTCCGCTTCATTTTCAATTCCAAAATGTGTGCCAGACTAACAGATGAATCGAAACTGTGCTTATAACCCACCCACGGTGCAATAAGAAGAAGAGGATAAAATTAGGTCAAATAAGTAATATTTACAATTCACCTTCTCCCACAGAAACCATACGAGTTGTTCCTGGATCGCCTCCGACTCCACCGGGCTTACATCACCGACCGTAAAAGAGAGAGAGACAGGACAGATCCGGTTCCGGATAAACGGCTCGCGCTGTGACCATGGCAACCGTGATGAGGATACCCACGCTCGCCGGGGTCGCCATGGCGATGGTGATGCTCTCAGCCGGCCTGGCCTCAGTGTCGGGCCTGGAGCCGGAGACGTGCTTCTCGCGGCAGCACCGGCAGGCAACCGTCAACGTGCGCCTGGCCTCCAGCCGGCCCGGGACCGTCATCGATTCCCGCATCGTCAATTCGGAGCGCGACTGCATCCTGGCTTGTTGCTCAGAGGAAGTGGCGCCAGGTAACCGACAATAGACCGCCCATATATGGCCCGTTGACATAGAACTAGTGGTTCACTTGTTAGTAGCTAAATTGACTGTGCATTTTATTCAGACATATAACATAACTCTGTTGCTCAGAGGAAGTGGCTCCAGGTCACCGACAATTGCCCGCCCATACATGGCCCGTTGACATAGAACGTGTCGTTAGCTTGTTTTGTAGCCATGTTTGGAAATTGATGACCGCAAAGGACCCTGTATGCGACAGCCCATATATGGTAACGGCATCAGGGGGCCAGTAAACAACAAGCTTGTAAAACTCGACAAATTTAGAATTTTGAGTAAACCATTTTTTTCCCCGTTGAGAATTGACTCGGGAACCGTAGGCGTATCCATGACGACATTTTTATGAATGATAATGAGCATTTATAATAATGATCAGAATGCTATTACTAATCCTGTTATTCAAATGATAGAATATCGTTTTTTGGTTGTTGATGTTATCGAGCAATTCAGGACATGTTTAGCAAGCAAGACCGACCTTCCCTGACATTCCATGTAACATCCTCGTAACGGTCCCACCTCTAACCTCCACCTCCACACCCTATAGCTTTCCCTCCGCTCGCCGTATATTTAGATTTCATACTGTTCTTTCTGTATTGTGTTTTCTTTTTTATATATTAACAATAGGTTGAGTGAGTGCTGTACTTTGAGAGCAGAGGGTTCACCAAAGTCAAATTCCTTGTGTGCGTGTTACGCAAACCTGGCCAATAAAACCGAACGTGTCGCCGTCTTCCTCCTAGGAGCCAAGTGCAACATGGCCGTGTTTAAGGCCAAGAAGCCGGCCGCCTCTGACAACTGCCTCCTGTTCCACTGCGACACGGAGCAGGACTGCCCCCTCATGATGGCCGGCGACGGAGTCAACACCTACGATATATTCAAGGGTAACCGCGGCAACGTTCATGGTCCTTCGTCTCCCTCTCTGTAGCTCTCTATCCAACCGCATCATTTCTAACATGAACAATTTAAAATAGAGTGAACAATGTAAACATGCACAGCATCTAAAAATTGCAAAATGGTTGGACACAATTAAAGTGAGGAGTTAAACAAATAGCTAAAGAGATTTTTACACATTCAAGATAGAATAGGTGAGGTGTTCGAATAAATACATCTTTAAAGTAAAGCCAATATTTCTATAGCCCTAGATCAGAGTTATTGTCTCACAGGTCTTCTCATAGGCCCACTTTATAACCCCATCGATGCCCTCTAAGGGGCAAGGAGGTACAGACGATAGACAGTGAGAAGGAACAAGGCAGACGGATCCCTCCTTCATGGGTGGAGAGTACGGGTTGTGCTCAATGGGCAGACAAAGAGTGATAGCATGAAACTAGCACAAACAAAGGTCAAAGTTTAAAGGAAATAACAGATTAGTAGTAACTAAAAAAAAACAAATGACTTATGACAAATCATTTTCTCCAATTTACAATTTACGGTCATGAACTGATTCTGTACTCTATCAGTGATTACATGAAGTCTATCGTACCTGTTTGTGTTTCTTATCTGTCGTGATCCTTTGTCCGTTTCCCTCAGGGGTTCTTCATTCTACCACCACGATGGCGCCAGTGACCACGACCGCTGCCACCCCCACCACCACCACCACCACAACACAACCCCCTCCCCCCACCACCACCACCCCCACCACCACGCAACCCCCGTCAACCACCACCGTCACGGAGCCCACCACCACCACCACTACCACAGCCCCCATCACCACCACCACCATCACCACCACAACGACACTAGCTCCTACAACAACAACAACAACAACAACAACAACAATGATCCCCACCACGACTACAACCACGACCACCACCCAGCCCACCACCACCACCACCACCACCACCACCGAAGCACCACCCGCCACAGTCCCTACCGCCCGGGAGCTGCCGCCCACAACCACGACCGAGACACCGGTCGTCATCATCGCCACCGTGCCCGCCGTCGAGGAACTGCCCGCCGTCGAGGAACTGCCCCCCGCGACCACGACCCAGACGGCCACGCAGCGAGCTACGCCCCCCTCGACGGCGGCTACGCCCCCTTCGACCACCACCACCACCACCACCACCACCACTGCCGCAAGAAAGCCCAACAAACCCACCAAAAAGCTCAACAAAAACGTCAAGAAACTCCGCCCGCATCCGGTGGTCGTTGACCCCACCCCCAACAACACCACCACCACCACCACCACCACGGCGGCCCCCGAGCCAGTCCCGACCCCCACCCCCAGCACCACCACCCCCACCACCACCCCCACCACCACCACCCCCACCACCACCACGACCCCTGCCCCAGAACCTGCCCCAAAACCCAGAACTACCCCGGTCGCCAGAACCACCACCACCCCAACCACCACCCCCACCACCACCCCCACCACCACCACAAGGGCTACATCCACCACAACCACAACCATCACGACCACCACCACCACCGCGGTTCCCACGACGACCACGACCACGACCGTCGCCCCCCGACCCACGGAGCCCGAGGACGTCCAGACCTCCACCGTGGCCGGGGTCTTCGTGGTCGCCGAGGGCGACGTCCAGTCGGGCCGCGCGCTGAAGAAGCCGGACGGGCCGGACGGGGGAGTCGTCCCCGAGGGCGAGGGCGTGCGGAAGACCGGCGCGACGTCACACGGAGCCCTCAAGAGCGGCCTAGTGGTGCTGATGGTGCTGGGGCTGGCGGTGCTCACGATGGCGCTGGCCATCGGAGGACGCAAAGCCATGGAGTCCTTCGACCGGCGCCATTACACCCGCCTGGAGCTCAACGACCTGCACTACGAGGTGTAGAGAGACCCAAGGCCCCCCCCCCCCCCCTGGCCGGTCCGGCCTGCACCACCACCACCACCACCACCACCACCAACGGCACCACCACCAACGGCACCACCTTTAGTTCACCACCACGGCCACACGGAGAGAAGGAACACACAGTTGGACTGTCGCGTTTGTGTTCGGCAGACTGGAGCTGAGAAGGCTCATTCCGGACAGACACATGCACTGCTCTTTTTATTTTTTTTCTTCGTCGAGTTCTTTCTATTATTAATGAATATGTTTCATTTCAAGATAGCACACGGTTTTGCATTTATTGAAGTTTTCATTTGTCACCGTGTTTGAAGGAGCACGGTGTTGGGTGATGTGGCGGATTTGGATGATTGAGATATTTTCTTATGCTATAACCAGTGCTAACTCAAGTCTATGCGTGAAATTGGTTTGTAGGGACGGGGGTGTTTCATTGAACATAGCGCGGGAGCCGTCTTCCCTTGGCTATCTCCATCTTCACTGTAAGGACGCGGGTAAAGCGAAGCTCCACTGCACACATTCGCCACTAGATGTCAGCAGCTGTTTTAAGATGCAACAATCATCCACCGTCGGACGTTGGAAGCTACCGATCATCACAGCCGCTTGGTTGGTATTCCTTTAACGACAACGAAACAGTGTATTTCTTTGGAATGCAGATAGGCCTAATGAACAGCAATATTTTGTACCCCCCCTAAAAAAACACTCAGGAAGCCTCCGAATTCTAGCCAAGTTCTAGAGGCATACGGGATCACACACCAAGACAACCAATTACTACAAGACGCTTTTCAATTTCAAATCCTTTGCAATGGGGTTCCACCCGGTTTGTATAAGGTGCACACATGCATGTTTCTTTAATTTATTTCACTCGCTTTGTACCATAGTCACACGAGCTTGTGGTTGTTTCTTAATCTAATAGTCCTTTCTTATATGATCTTAATAACACATATTTCATAGCATTATTTTGTATTTTGTCCGCAAATCACTTGTTCTAAATGTGTATGACATTTTAATAATGGATGCAATTCCTTGAAATCCGATGCACTAATTGTATCCAGCGTTTTTGATATGACTTGCTTCTTTATAAATAGTAAAAAGAAAAAAGAAAAAAAAAAGCTGAGAGTACACTGACCACACTATTTTCCTAAGTAACTTTTTAATGTATGTCAGCGTATAAGTGAATGTACAGAGTGTCACATGTTGGGGTGTGATTGGAGAGACCTATCGGTAAATAACCTTACATTTCAGTAAACCGCGAGGGGGCGCACGGTACATTGCAAACTGCTTCTGATGTTGATACTATTGGCATGCAGAAGGTCCCTTAGACAGTTTCAGCCTAATTTATAAGGCATTAAGTTGCACACATTCTAAGTTGTTGGCACTTATTTTGCATTCATTTCTGAAATCGTAAGATTTTGTGTAAGGTAACAGTTTGGTCTTGTTTTGTGAAGTGCTGATTTTACATTTTAGCTTTGGAATTTGGTGTTTTGTTCTATAGGAAATATAATGTGACTTTTGAATAAACAATTTTGTCATCATGATTGTTATCTTTCTGATCACCCACAACATTTCAGAAATACAGGATTATGTATTATTTTAATGTTTGGTGTAAAAATAAATAAATAATAATACACTTCAATGGTAAAATCACAATTCTAGCCATACAAAATATAGTCGTCAAATATGATCATGATTTACTCAATTATGATCTAAATCATTTCGCTTATGAGGTGAAAACTAATGATAAGAACTTTCCCTAAGATTCACTCTCAAATAAAATCACCCCCTATTGGATTCAGCAATGTCTCTGGATCCAGTCAATTGTCCTGAATACTAAATAATCACCGGGAATAACCGGGGCTTGTGGTTAGTAAATTCTCCAAATACAACAAATAGGGCCAAAGGAATGTTTTTCTTGGCAGTGGACGAATGGATCCTGCAGAACTAAACAGACCTTCATTCCTGTATAAATGTTTACATGTTTACTACTAAGTTGCACCTACCAATATACTTGTTTGCTTAGGTAAGGGGGTCGTTTACGCATTCTTCCCCAAAAGAATCTCGCCTTTGAGAGCGCAGTGAGATCCACTACAACAATGGATCACGTCTGAGCGTTCAGGCGATAGAGGTTGGAGCGAAAAAAAAAAAAAAGTATAGGGGGAGGGTTGGCATTTTTTCCTCCCAGCGGAAGGAGACGTATCGCTCCTGCAGGACAATGTGTAAGAACCGGAGCCGTAGCAGCGCCACCAACCCACCCCGACCCGAGGCCAACATGGACGAGACCTTCATTTAACGCACGTTATATCGTATCCAAAGCGTTTTTTTTGTACTGAGGTTGAGGCTGGGGTTTTGGGGGAAGGATAAGGATTGTGCGAGAAGGGAAAAAAAGGGGGAAGGCAGCGATGAGAATCCTGCGTTGAGGAAAGAAAGCGAGGCGGCGGGGCCGAGAAGAAGGGAGAAAGATGGGTGCCTTGCTACGGACCACTCTGTTGTTGTGTAGTTTCTGTTTGTTGATACAAGGTGAGTCCGTCTTCCCTTTTACCCCAATCCCGCGCCGGGTTCATGGTCTTGTGTAAAGTGCTGAATGTCGTCTGTGTATAGATGTATACCGTCATATTGAAACGGGTTTCAGGGCTTCACGTTTACTAATAACCGGAGCGGGCCCACTTGGAGGCTTGGAGGTTTTTATTAGCAGCGAGCTAACGTAGCCGAGTCAGCTCTGCGTCCAGCCCTTCTCCTCCTGCTCTGTTGTCTATCCTAGTCCTTGTATATCGTGTTTTAGTGGCTAAACCCACGTCTCACAGAGTCCAGCCCTTCGTATTGTGGATGTCCAGTGGCTTCAGTTTCCTTTCATCCAGAGGAGGGAATGTTGGACTCCAAACTATTAAAGGTTGCAGGGGACTGTGCGCAACTTGGGTGAATGGTGAGCTCCGACCATAGGGACTATTATAAGGACTATTTTGGCTCCTTTTTTAAGTAATGTTTTCAACGACTGTATTGTCTTCGTTCACTTAATCCCCAGTATTTGCATGGACGGGCAAACCAACCCGCTAACGTTACCTACCCGGGCTGTATTTATTTGGATAGCTGTGTCTAGACCAAAGGGCTCGAAATTGTCTCCCCCCTTTTCTTGCTGCTTTGATCTACCATTCACAAACCAAGCCATGCACCACCTAAGCCACCTGTGTAACAATATATAGATCAGCATTAGTTATGTAGTAGTAGTAAATTGCATGTTGTGGTTATCTGTGTGACTCGAGATAATGCCAATTACAAAGTTGACTTTAAGCACAGGGGCCAGTGATTGCTTGACCACGTCTTCCAAGCATCATCCATAAAGAGTCCAGCATCTGTTGCAATCTAGTAATGGGCTTGATTGATGTACTTTCAAACACGGTACAACATTTATAAATTCCACTATTAACCGACGCTGAGAGATTTTGTTCCATTCTACCACCCAACAGATGGCTCACCTTGTTTTAATAAGCTTTCTTTCCCCAAATGAGAAAAACGTGTCTTTCAAACACAAAGTGTGTGTAGTGGTGCTTATTAACACTTTTTTATGTGGTTTGTGCGAGCTTGTTCGTTGTTCTATGAAGACTAAAGTCTTCCTTTAAAGACGGATTCGGACGGCTCTGCATGTGTTTCTGCTTCCAAAGTTACGATGTTGTGTCTTATTATATGGAGCATTCAAGACGTGTATTGATTCCACGACCTCAAGTTCTGCTCTTCCTAAGTTTAGTCTGTGAAGCTAATCATCAAGGTTAAACAAGATAGACGATAGAAAGGTACTTATTCTCTGGGGGGAGAAACCCCCCCCCACCACTTAAAGGACTCTGTGCATTGCAGTCTAATAATTGTATAATCTCAAATGTATAACTTGCTGCTGCAGCACACTGTATTGATTTTGGAATTGAAGCCATTTTTAGGCTTTTTAATTAAATAGCCTGGAAAAGATCAAATAGCCCTTTGAGGGTGTTTAAGTAAACAATGTGGGCATGCATGTGCACATTTCTTTTTTTGATTTGTTTCGTGGTTAATTTTACCACTACATACATCGTCATCAATCTTACACATTTTCCATCCATTTGCTGTACACGCTGCTTCTGAAAGTATAATTGATCTTTCTTGAAGCGGCCCATAAGTATTCACTCATCAAATCAGGACACACAATTCTCAGTTGACTGGTTGGCATTCGTGACGAACACGTTATTATGGTCGTCCGCAGTTCGCGTTTAAGACAAACTTCCAAATAAGTTGTTCCGTCTCCTCCTATACCCGAGACTGTTACAGCCTTTGGCCCGTAGCCTCACACACGGTTCACCACCAGTTCACCAGCCCTAAAAGTAAAAGTTGCATATATTGTCACTTTATTTTACACATGTCCGCACAGGAGGTCCCGTATTAGGGACCCGTTTTGTCAGGTTCCCCGCCGTACTTCCTCTCACGGCATAATTGAGTGGGTCCGGGATTCTGTGATTTCTCCAAATATTTGGAGACGGAAATGCCCCCGCGGAGCGCCGACATGCATGTGCAGAGGGGACTGCGCTCCATGGGGGCTGACCCTGATAGTGATCCTGTGGTATGTGTTGCTAGATGTGTCAAATTGAGGTTAGGAACGGTGCCAAGGAGCAGTAGAGGTAGCGCACGTCCTAGCCCCCCCCCCACATCTACCAACTCTCACTTCCTGCACATTTTGTGTGTGTGTGTGTGTGTGTGTGTGTGTGTGTGTGTGTGTGTGTGTGTGTGTGTGTGTGTGTGTGTGTGTGTGTGTGTGTGTGTGTGTGTGTGTGTGTGTGTGTGTGTGTGTGTGTGTGTGTGTGTGTGCGCCCTGCAGAACGCCACTCCATAAAGTCAGAGTATATTGGTTCCCAGAAACAGAGCTAACCAAGGCCTATATGGAGTTGCAACAGCCAGAATGTAATTCCTCTGTGCCCTTGGGTTTGCGGTCTGCTTTATTGATCCAATGTGTGCTCCTCCCCCCTCTCCTCCCCCACGCCTCTCCCCCTCTCCTCCCCCAGGCGTGCCCCTCTTGCTGTACGCCAACCGGCGAGACCTCCGGCTCGTGGACGCGGCCCACGGGAAGGCCAACGCCACGGTGGTGGTGGGCGGGCTGGAGGACGCGGCGGCGGTGGACTACGTCTACGCCCGGGGTCTCATCTACTGGAGCGACGTGAGCGAGGAGGCCATCAAGTGCACCGCCTTCAACCGGTCAGGGGACGGCAGCGCCCAGACGGTGGTGGTGTCCGGGCTGGCGTCGCCCGACGGCCTGGCCTGCGACTGGCTGGGCGGGAAGCTCTACTGGACGGACTCGGAGACGAACCGCATCGAGGTGGCCGAGCTCGATGGATCTTTACGGAAAGTTTTGTTTTGGCAAGAGCTGGACCAGCCGAGGGCGATAGCCCTGGACCCAGAGAGGGGGTGAGTGTCGTGTTTTATTCAGTGTGTTACGTATCCGTCATGTATTATGTATCCATTAAGTCCTGAGGAACCGGCAGGACTGGGTCCTTATTGGTAGAGTTATGGTTGGATGTCGACGCAACGCAATGACCACGCAGTCGCTTCGACGCAGTCGTGAACTCTTTTTGGTTCTGCGTCGGGTTTACGTTAGCGGATCAATCACAGCCCCTGCTGCTTTGTCGCCTCGACATAACGATGCAATTGTTTGGAGGTGCGCGTCAGGCCCTTGCGGTCGACGCAAGGAGGTTCCGCATGGGTGACGTGGGTCCGTAAACCCACTGACGAGCAGATGAGAAGGGGCAGGGAAATTGGGTTCTTCTCCTAGAACCACTTTTGGTCGACGCGCACCTCTGACATTGTGAAGCTCCACGCGGAGGGTACATGAATTGCGCTTCCACACCGATGTTGAAACCGGCTATGAACGGCATGGCCTTCCGTGGACAGTCTGCAAACGTTTTGAACGGATCAGTGCCCGCTTAGCACGCACTTTGTGAGGGTCTGGCCTGACAGGCGCAGGGTCACGGTCCAAACACGCGCTTTGTGGAGATGCGATGGTTCGCCAACAGGCTTTGTGAGGACTCACCTGAGAGGCAGGGGAGATGGGGGCGGGTCTAAACACGCGCCATGTGAGGTCTCACCTGAGAGGCAGCGGAGATGGGGGCGGGTCTAAACACTCGCCATGTGAGGTCTCACCTGAGAGGCAGGTGAGATGGGGGCGGGTCTAAACACACGCCATGTGAGGTCTTACCTGAGAAGGGGCAGAGTCCCACCACACAGCATGTGAGGAGGACACACCTGAGAAGCAGGGGAGATGAGGGTGGGTCCCAACACACACTTTGTGAGGACTAACCTTTGTCTGCTACAGAGACTCTCCGGGCCTGGGATTGGGTTGCAGGGCCGGAGAAAAAACTAAAAAAAGAATTCTGCAAAATATGTGACCGGTGTCCACCAAATTCCCCCCGTAAAAGACAGACAATAGGGGCAGTGTTGAGGTTTCTTTCCTCCTTGCTGTTCCTGGGGAAGGAGAGGTGGGGGTGCGAGGTCTTTATCCTGAGCTGATACAGAACATTCCTCCAGGCCATCAGAGAGGCGGGGGTATGAGCGACGGTGTGTGAGATTCAGTCGGCCAGTGGTCCTCGACTGTGGGTCGGGGGACCACTCGTGGTCCCCTGATACGTTCATGGGGTCTCTGGAGGTTGCAGACCTCATCGATTGATATTTGACAATCCATTTTAGCAAATTGTAATTATTATTTTTTTCATGTCTCAGAGTCCTGTATTTACGAACCGACTGCCCATTGATTCATAGCCACGAGCAAACTAATGCTGGTCAACAAGTGTGACGAAGAGCGATGTGTTAACACTCACCGGGACATGGATACCACCGGGAAAATATTGATGGGGTAAAAAACTATTTGCGTGCAAGCTGGTAAACACTAAAGTTCAAGCTGGGGTCACAAACCTCTTCAGCGCTAGAAATGGGGTCGCGGCCTACTGAACGCTGATAGCCACTGGATAAGCGATTGTGTTAGAGAGAGAGAGAGAGAGAGAGAGAGAGAGAGAGAGAGTAAGATTGTTTGTGTGTGAGAGAGCGAGAGTATCTCACCGTGGCGCTGCCACTGCTTTCACACGCGAGCAGCAGAATGCCTCTCGGGTTACCTCATCCATTCACTTCGCAGAATCGGCCGTCGAGGCGATCTCCCTGGCCGTGCTGCGGTTGCAAAGGAGTCGGTATTTCGGTCCGCACCACCTTGGCAACAGAGAAAGTGTTTTCGCAGACGTCACAGTCTGACTTCTTTAACCTGTTTGTTTACTTTTCCCGCACTCGCTAAGCTAGGGGGTGTTGTGAATGATGTGTGCGGCTCCTATCATTCCGGCCGGCTCTTCCTCAGTGATGCGTCACTAAAATAATGACAGGCGCAGGTATGTCATCAATGGTCGGGTTTTAAGGGCAACTGTCAAATCATTGCTTTTGTTAGCGATTCTTCAACGTGCTACGTCACAGCTTTGAACACAAACCCATTTGTGCAAGACAAAAAAATGTACACTTGTGAACCAACCTCCCATCTACGTTCCACTTTCAATACATTCTAACAAAAACAAACATGAAGGCTTGTTACTCCGTAGATTGTCCCATTAATCCAGTTTTACGCCACTATGCATGTCCTTGTAAGTACTTCCACAATGTGTGGAATATTCATGGCCATGGGAGGCTCCAGGTCACACAATAGGCCCACGTGGGTGGCCATTGGCCACAGCTCCTCCAATGGGTGAACAGGAGAGGGCCGAGGAGGAGAACCTTGTCCTCACGGCCGGTCGACGTGGAACCCGACCCCAGTGGGAAGAGTTGATCAGGAGAACTGGGAAAGAACAAACACACAGCTGGTGGTGGATCCCAGCCTGTTCTCTGGTCCCAGATAGGATTATTAATCTGTTCTCTGGTCCCAAATTATTAACCTACTGATGGATTCATTTTCAAAAGTGCAGTTTTTGTCCGACATCTACATGATGAGTTATGACCACGCAAGCCTTTTAATTTTTCGAAAGGCTCGTACAAAGTTTTACACAAAGTCTTGCGTCTCTATTGTTACACCTACCAGCTGTTTGTTCAGTTTGAGGGACTGGGGAGGTCAGCTCCCACTTTTCCTTCGCTGTGACACACATTGGTATAACGCCAGCTCCGATAAACTCAGAGCTTGCTTGTTGCCTTGTACCCCTATTTCGCAGCATGAGATAATTTGAAACCTTTCCCTCAAGCAAAATATAGTGACCACATTCACGCGACGCACTGTTATTATGGGAAGAACAACATTACTCAATTAAATAAGCGCAGTCCTCGTTTACGATATGAAAACACCAAGTCGTTTGCACTAAGTGAATGTGGTCGATTCTGCATGCAATGTAAAATAAAATAAAAGTGCACGTGTTTTCTTTTTGGGCAAATAATGTCAGATAATCTCACAATCTCACGTATAACGAGGCCAGTGATTTAGGGACTCCAATTTTAAAGCAACGGTTAAGTTTTGCCATATAAACCTCGGTAAAGTTCTCTCAGGGCAATTCGAAAACCTCCTGAAAAGTCGACATTAGTTCACCGGCCAATATCACTATTAAGTTTTCTCTTCTTCTACTGAACATCTGTTAAAAAAGTGAGAGAGTGTCCATCCCTTCATCAGAGCCCCATGCACCGCCTGGTCCACCAGTGGCTTCCCTCGGTGACACGACGGTGCGCTGAACCCGTTACCATCATGGCTCTGGTCTTGTGTTACGGCCAACAGGCTGGGCCTGAGCGGGCCCGCCAGGTGACCAAAGTGGGTAACCCGAGAGGGGTGGGTGTACAAAGGACCGGACAGGTAAGGGGATCCCGGTGTAGGGTTGACTGTGCATGGATACACGGTCCACCGTGGCAGGGCCTGTCCACGATACAGTCCCAGGCACCGGGGGCCTTACACAATGGACCTTGTTGGAGATCACTCTCTCTCGCTCGCTCTCGTAAGGCGATAAGGGGGAGGGGAGGGGGGGGGGGGCTGCTGCTGTGTTCATGCTTTGATCGGTTCTACGGTCATTTGACAACAGCTGCAGCTCTGGTTTCGGTTTGTGCGTTTCGATCGAGGCTAAGTGAACTGAAGTGGTTTGTGAGTTCATTAGCGATCGACCCAGCCCTATGGGTCAGAGGGTGGCGTACACTTTGACTTGGGGTTTGTTGTGACTAAGGCTGGGAGCTTAACGGGAGACCACAAGACGTTGCACATGAATAGGGATGACAAAAGGTTTGCTCCGTCATGCGGTCTTCCGCTGCTCACCACGTTGGTAATGTGGTGGTGGTCTCCTCATTGTAAAGGAAATTATGGAGCTTGGCCGGAGTGACGCTTCTTGGCCGGAATTTATTCTAAAGAGGTTTTCATTGCGTCAACGGTAGTCGTGGTTTTCCCCTATTAACCAACCACCGTTACAGGGGATAACAATAGTGTGCTACTCTGGAGATCCAGAAGACACATTTAGCGCAGGGACACATTCTGTTTTATTTCTTGATACTAGAGCAGTCCCATCCCTGTTTCAGTGGGCTCCAGCGTGGCGGAACATCTAGATCCTTCTCCCTGGAGGCACGCGAGACAACGACCGTCAGTTCGTACACATGCACAGCCGAACGCGGTTACAGATGATCATACTTACTACAGCAACAAATACACGGTCACTAACTTAACCGGCGCATTCAATAGAAGTTAAGTCTGTTGAAGACGTGATCTAAGTGTCACTGAGCAGTTTTCAGTGCGGTTAGTTTGCTGTTGATCGTCCGGCACTACTTTTTCAACAGGTTCAAGAACTTTAATGTAACGTTAGTCATTTCAACTGTTGTTAAAGAATTAAAGTTGAGAGCTGTAATCAATGAAGACGACAGCGGCGACTGATTTATTCGAGAAATAGCGATTTGTCTTTTGTAACTTGAAATGATAGAAAGGGGTAAGCAGCGAGTTAAGCAGCAACATTGACGAAACCTCAACCACAGCCATCCCCAGTGTGGAGTAACCCCACATGGGAAAGAGACGCGCATAGATTAGAATGTAAATGTACCCGGGCCCAGATAAAAGAGGGCCGGTAATGTATTCATTAGTTTTATTTAAATCGCCAGGATATTTTCTCACTACTCCCCCTGTCCTCTCTCTTGCTCTCGTTATTTCTCTCTTTCCCTGTCGTTGATTCTCTCTCTCTCTCTCACGTTCTCTCTCTCGTTCGCTCTCGCTCTCTCTCTCTCTCTCTCGTTCTCTCTCTCGTTCCCTCTCTCTCTCTCATTCTCGTTCTCGTTCTCGTTCCCTCTCTCTCTCGTTCTCTCTCTCTCTCTCTCTCTCTCTCTCTCTCTCCCTCTCCCTCTCCCTCTCCCTCTTTCTCTTTCTCTTTCTCTTTCTCTCTCTCCCTCTCCCTCCCTCTCTCTCTCTCTTGTTCTCTCTCTCGTTCTCTCGCTCGTTCTCTCGCTCGTTCCCTCTCTCTCGTTCCCTCTCTCTCTCTCTCTTTCTCGTTCCCTCTCTCTCTTTCTCGTTCCCTCTCTCTCGTTCCCTCTCGCTCTCTCCCTCACGTCGGAGCGGCAAAACACCAGATGCCGCACGCCACGGTATCACGCTAGTGTGCGTTCTCAGCACGCCACGGTATCACGCTAGTGTGCGTTCTCAGCACGTCGCTCGCGGCCTCCTCTGGAGTCCCGGTGACGTCGTTCACGTTGCATCGTACCAGATTCCCATCGATACGACCCGGGTAACGTAACGTCGAACCCGACTCTGCGGTCGTCTGCAAACTTCACGTGCATGAAGAGACATCCAGCAACACACTTGAATGAAACGCAAAGTACGTTCTTATCTCGGGGTGCGTCTGTGTTTGATCTTCCGCCATCAATATCCTCCCCCATCTGTTTGCTTTTTGCAATTTACATTTAGGCCATTAAAAGACCAACAGACCATCCAAAGCGACCTACATGGAGCACATTAGGCAGAAGAAAGATAAACTAATGTATATATCGCTGTCGGCACAGTACGGATTCGATGGTTAAGATATGATACATTTTGAACAGTGAGTCGATGGGTTCAGCCTCGGACGACGTCGGACACACTCATGTTTTTCGGGGCTGTTCACGACACTTCTCCGTCAGCCTGTTCCTGCTCTCCGAGCGATCCCTTCATCCGGGTTCGCCTGAACTCTGTTCCACCGCTGCCAGTCGGCGCGGGGGGGGAGGGGTCAGATGGCGTCCACACAGTCCGTCCCGGCCTGATCGCACGCGAGGGGAAACCGCAGCACCACTGTGCCGCCCCCCCCCACCAGAAGGTCCAACCAGAGGAGGATGAGCTGCGGTAATCGCATCATGAGAGAGAGAGAGAGAGAGAGAGAGAGAGAGAGAGAGAGAGAGAGAGAGAGAGAGAGAGAGAGAGAGAGAGAGAGAGAGAGAGAGAGAGAGAGAGAGAGAGAGAGAGAGAGAGAGAGAGAGAGAGAGAGAGAGAGAGAGAGAGAGAGAGACCATGCATTCATCGGGCCTTGTGGATGAGCCAACCCCCCCCTGTGTGTGTAAATTGTAAACATCTAAACACATCCTCTGTTTCATTAGCATGCCACGCTATTTGAAGTGGCCACTTTCATTTATGCATAAAACGGCAAATTGCTTGCATACGTTCCTGCCCAGCGTTGGGGGTTCTCTCTCCCCCCCCCCCCCCCCTTGCCTGTTTGTGTGTCAGACATATCTCATGCATGTGCTCCACAAAGAACTTATTGTTGAGCTGCCAGCTGTTTCTTTTTTTTCTAGCTTTGTTTTTATACGGTTGTTTTGGTTTAGATTTTTCCTATTGTTTTTTTTTGGTGTGGCTTGGTGGTTTTTTGTTGTCTTTATTCGTGGCAGATATAAGTGCACTGCGTTCATTGTGCGTTGGCGTGTGCTTTTTCCCGTTTCTTTCGGGCTCTGAAAGTGAAATGAGGGAAAAAGTATGTGTTGTTGTGAGAGCCCCCCCCCCCCCCCCCCCCCCCCCGGGTCGTGTTATTTCCCAGAGTTCATACGACTCCTGCTTTGTGTTTTCCGACACGCTCGTGCTCCCCGCGTTGCTCATCCCCACGATATTTCCCTCTTCCTGTGCGTACGTCAGTCGCATACATAGAGGCTCCTGTCTATCCCAGTTCGCTCGGTCTTCACCCGGCGGAAGAGGCGAAACTTCGACCTCGCTGCACCGGAGTGAGTTTGAGAAACAGGCCATCGGTTAATTCGTCTTCTCTTGGGAAACGTTTCAGCTCTTTTGAATTCGTTTGTACTTTCGGGGCAGATATTCACACACAAACATACTGTAACTCGCTTTGATGCTACGTGACTTCTGCGTAGCAAAGTGTAATGCTTTAATTACTCTGATTATTTACAGGGAATGTTTGGAAAGCCCATTTGGCCCCCGGCCTCATTGGAACATCATTAGAGGGTGATTATATTAATAATAATTATTATTATTATTATTATGCTATAGAAGCTACAGGCCCTCGCTAGATATCTAACGGCTGGCTAAATGAACTTTGGCACATTCCTTATAATAACCATCGTATGTGGTTGTGTTTGTCGACGTGTTGCGTTGTCAAATCGGACGTTACGGATGTTAGGGTATAATATTGATATAATTACAATATGCACCGTCAGTCTGACAGTCACATGTCGTCTTGTTTTGGTACGATGCAGCAAAGCGACCAAAGTGTATCGCTGATGAATACTTTCAACTTCTCCATGTCTAAACATGGAAGATATAACACAAAGTGACCGCAGAGTGGGTGGACACATCGGTTGGTCCGTGGTGCCATCGGTCAGCTACTGCTACACCACAGTGCACTGGCTGAAGGTTAAGGCTATTTTGGATGGCTGGGAGGAGGGGGAGGGGGGGTGGGGTGAAGGGGGGGTGGGGGGGAGTCTGTAAACCGGCCCCCCCGTGGTCGTCTAGCTCCCACATGTGCCCGCGCGTTTGATCCCGGCCCTGTAAAGTGCGCAGCTACATCCTCACACACACACACACACACACACACACACACACACACACACACACACACACACACACACACACACACACACACACACACACACACACACACACACGTATGTACACACACACGTATGTACCCCTGTCTAGATCGTATAGTTCAGCGCGGGGGGGGGGTAATGATGGCTGAATTCACCGTGGAACGTCGTGCTGGACCGGGTTCAAGTTGACTGATTAATGCATCAGGTAGCAAATACAATACAGCTCTTGTGGCGGAGAAGAGAGGGAGGGACGGGGGGGGGGGGGGGGGGGGGGGTAAGAGAGCTCCCCCATTTTTTGCCCTCCCCCCCTTTCTTTTCACTGATCAGAGAAGTCTGTTTGACTGGCTTTGTTCTCTGGGCCAGATAGTTTGTGTTATTTTTTTTTTTCTGTGGGAAAATCCTTTCCTGCACTGGGTGCACCTACAAAGGCAGACGGGCCCAGAGTATCGCTGTAGTCAGATGAAGGGTGGGGCCGGCCTCTGGGACGGCTCAGCTCGTTGTTTATAAAGGGAGAAGCACTACAGAACCCGCGGGCCTGGAGGGCCACTTAGGGCCGGAGATGGCCCCTATGTTTCTCCTTTTCTTTCTGTGTTACACCGAGATGAAGCCCTTGTGTTATCACTACCGTGTTACTCGTTAACGTGCGCGGTAATGGGTTGATAAACCTTGTAACTTGCATAATGAATGAATTAGTTCACATTCTCACACGCAGCCTCTTATGAGTGTGTTTGAGAGTGTGCAAGTGTCAAAGTATACCATTTTTGTGTAAGACGTTGCTATAACCTAGTCCGTTCAAACAGTGAAGCTCTTTAGACGGATGCCAGTGCTGATAAAAACCAGGGCGAAAAAAAAACCAAGCCACGAGAAGGTCACGGCGGTACAACACGCTATGTGGTTTGGCATGACAGGAATCCTGTCTGGTGCCAGCAGCGTCTGGCACCGAGGCAACGCTAATGCACGGCACGCATGCACACAACCATCTCCCAGCACGTGACCCAGGCTCCGGCCTGTCCGCGGCTACACCTTCATCCCCCAACCACCTCCACCTCCACCGCCACCACCACCACCTTTTACTGCGACGCACACCCCAAACTTGACTTTTACATTCAGGGGAGTTCGCTGACGCTTTTATCCGAGGCGACTTACAACCGTTCATTCACACGTTCACACGCCGACGGCGGAGTCGGCCCCTCAGGGCGACAGCCGGCTCGTCTGGAGCAGGCGGGGTGACGGCGTCTCGCCCGGGGACACCTCCGCACTCAGCGAGGAGGAGCCGGGGATCGAACCAACTACCATCCGGTCAGCAGCCAACCCGCTCTACCTCCTGAGCAAAGCCGTCGCCCAACCTAACCCACTGCCCCGGCCGGTTACCATCACTACCACCGACAACAACAACAACAATAATATGCCTTTCTACTCCACAAGCCGCCCCTGGCGGGCTGCCCTGCTCTCCCCCGGGGGCCAAATAGTGGCGGCGCCGCCAGAGACTGAAGGGTGGAAGCATTGTGCGCTGATCTCCAGAGTGTCAGTCGGCTGGCACGGGCCCGACTCGCATTCATTAAGCTCTCCTGTGCTGCTGTCCCGCGCTCCTATTGGACAGCGTCACCCGGGTGGGCGGGTCGCTCTTCCCCCGCGTCCAATGGAACTATGAAAACAAAAATGGCACGGCATTCCGCATCCGTCTCTTATCGCCCCAGAGTGTGTGTGTGTGTGTGTGTGTGTGTGTGTGTGTGTGTGTGTGTGTGTGTGTGTGTGTGTGTGTGTGTGTGTGTGTGTGTGTGTGTGTGTGTGTGTGTGTGTGTGTGTGTGTGTGTGTGTGTGCATTTTCTCTGAAGGAAGAGGGAGGGGGGGAGGGGGGGCAGAGAGCAATGCTGATGGGAGCCTGGACGGGTTTCAAAGTAGTAGCCGGTCCTCAGCTGTCCAAACACGGCATCGCTTCGGGGCGGCGCTTAGAACAAGTGTTTTCTCTTTCGAGCCCCTCTGGAGGATCTCCTACCTGCCGTCTCGAGCTCTGGAACCCCAACGAAGGCCGTCGCGCTCCTCCTCCTCCTGCAGGTGTTCAACAACGAGCCGAGTGCCGGGAATCGCACCGCTGGGGTTGTGGAGGGGGGGGGGGGGGGGGGGGGGGGGGGGGGGGGGGGGGGGGGGGGGGGGGGGGGGGGGGGGGGGGGGGGGGGGGGGGGGGGGGGGGGGG